>NC_139658.1:8474065-8491565 GCF_951799395.1 Argentina silus | reverse complement strand
GGTAGGACAGAGCCTGGGGGGCCGCCAAATCTGTCACACAGTCCAGAGTCTCCGTGCTAGCTGTCATCTCCCTCTGACAAGAGGAAAGCGAACCACACACACATACACATACACACACACACACGCATGCACACGCACACGCGCACACGCACACGCACACACACACACACACACACACACGCACACGCACACGCACACGCACACGCACACGCACACACACACACATAGCCACCATGTTAGATGAGCAGCACATTAACGGCCCATAGCTTAGATCCAGGTCATTAACCAGACACACTGCAGAGGAGATAATGGGTGATATACTGTAGAACACTAAGGAAAGGAAAGGTCATTCCTCCGCTGGCTATCCCTCATTGCTCTCCCATTACTCCCACTGTTTGAATGCTTTGAACCCATGGGGTTTCAATGTAATTTACAATCCGCAGGCGCAAAAAAGACTTCTCTTATGGCTCTGACAGGTGTATTCAGAGGGAAAGGGCAGCTTCACCTAAAGCTGTTATATTAATGCACCATCTTATCTTCTGCTCTACGGTTGGTTCATTACCATTGCAATCCCCTGACAATAGCCTGAGTCCATGGGTGGTGAATAGTCATTAAGATCTAAACAGAAAGGGGCCGTGTGAAACACAGTCAATATTCAAATTCCTAACAGCTACAATTTCTTCAAAGTGATGCAACGGGGCTTGCTGGTTAGCTGAAGGACAAAAGGCTTTGGAATAAAATGGAGGAGTAATTGTCTGGGGAAGGGGGGGGGGGGGGGGTTGGGGTAGGACACACGCAACACACACACACACACACACACACACACACACACACACACACACACACACACACACACACACACACACACACACACACACATACATACAAGAAACACACACACACACACACACACACACACACACACACACACACACACACACACACACACACATACGCATACAAACGAAGAAACAGGAGCATTATCAGCTTTCACTCACAGGTTTGAGGCTCTTCACAGGAGATGTCTGACCTATAGAGAACACAAGGTATGATCGGAATCATGAACAGGGTTTGGAATAACATGTACCAGTGAGATATCAACCAGCAGGGGGCACTGTCACCCTAACAGAGACCGAGAGTAGTGAGGTAGAAGAAGAATACTGTGTTGAAATAGTCTACACTCTAGAGGTTTTAAAAACAGCCCTATAGCATACTCCATCAAGCAGCATACATGACTGTGTTATTGAAGATAAATATGAGATATGTATGTGTGTATGTGTGGGAGTAAGAGAGAGAACTCAGGAACTCAATAACTCAATACATGAGAGAGAGAGAAAGAGAGAGAGAGAGAGAGAGAGAGAGAGAGAGAGAGAGAGAGAGAGAGAGAGAGAGAGAGAGAGAGAGAAGCCTTGTGTTGCTTTGTGAGTGAGGGAGAGTCATGCATAAGATCCAGTGACCAATAATACTTTTCCTCTGTCGACAGTAACAACTTTACACCCACACACACGTTCCAGCTCTCAGATTGTTCCTATGGTGTCTGGCTCCCTGCATTAACTAGATCCACTAACATGCACTCCTCTCCTCTGTCTGATGAGCGTGAAGGGTTAATGGACCCTGATCTAACCAACTGACAGATACAGCTCCATTTATACGCTCAATTGTCAATTACCGAACCCAAGGACTGACATCAAGGATATGATATAGGATGAATGCATTATGCATCTCTCTCTCTCTCTCTCTCTCTCTCTATCTCTCTCTGTCTCTCTCTCTCTCTTTCTCCCAGCCCCTGCACCCAACACACACACACTCCACATCTCTCTGCCTTCAGGCCAAGGGCCAATCTGTAATGAGGGTTAAATCTGATGTTAGCTGCTCTGATGGTCTGGGAGAGAGGAAGTGGGGGGGGGGGCAGGGGGGGGCGGCGGCGGGGGCTTAAAGAGTGGGTCTTGGGTCTCTTCTAACTACCGGGGTCATGCTCTGTGAGTGGGCCGGGGTAGACCCGGGTGGTGGTGGGGGTCAGAGAGGAGGGAGAGAGAGGAGGGAGACCGTGACGAGGAGGAGGAGGAGGAGGAGGAGAGGGAGATGGACCCCCCCCCCCCCATCCTCCACCCTCCACCCATGGCAGCACAGCGATGGTCTCAGCCTGTTAAGAGCGCCAGGGATATAGAGAAGCATGCAGGAGTCCTCTGCTCTGTGATGATGATCAAAGCCAATCGAAGGCTCATCAACTTGCTGCTGCTGTGTTCCCCGAGGCGGCAGGGGATGAATGTGGGGGACATTTGAAGGGTGCTTTTCCCCTCCCCCCTCTCCTTCTCTCCCCCTCTCTCCCCCTCTCTCTCCCCCTCTCTCTCCCCCTCTCTACCCAGGATCAGGCAGACAGAGCCCTCTGCTTATGTAACTTCTCTTCCCAGGCCGGCAACAGCTTGCAGCACGCCTCGATGACAGAGACTCTGCAAACGCAGGCAAGCTGGCTGGAGAGGAGAGGTACACACCCAGCACAGGGAGAGATGACACACGTCTGTGTGTGTCGAGGTGTGTGTGTGTGTGTGTGTGTGGGGGGGGGGGGCTGTGTGTGTGTGTGTGTGTGGAGGGGGGGGGGTGTGTGTACGTGTGTGCGTGCATTAATGTGTGTGTGGGGGGAAAAAGAGGGAGAGAGAGAGAGTGACAGACAGACAAAGAGAGAGAAAGAGAGAGCTGGAGAGGAGAGGTACACACCCAGCACAGGATAGATGACACACATCTGTGTGTGTCGAGATGTGTGTGTGTGTGTGTGTGTGGGAGGGGGTGTGTGTGTGTGTGTGTGTGTGTGTGTGTGTGTGCGTGCGTGCGTGCGTGCGTTAATGTTTGTGTGGGGGGGGAGAGAGAGGGAGAGAGAGAGAGAGAGAGAGAGAGACAGACAGCTGGAGTGGAGAGGTACACACCCAGCACATGGAGAGATGACACACGTCTGTGTGTGGAGAAGTGTATAGGTGTGTGTGTGTTCGTGTGTGTGTGTGTGCGTGTGCGTGCGTGCGTGTGTGCAGGTGTATATGTGTGTGTGTGTCTGTGTGTGGGTGCGTGTGTGCGTGCATGTGGAGCGAGATATGTGTGAAGGGAGAGGAGGGCTGTATTGAGGTGCAGAGAGGGTGAATGCAGAGGAGGTGTTGAGGGGGGAGTGAGGGGGGGTTGAAGGGAGGTTGAAGGGGAGGTTGAGGGGGGGTTGAGGGGGGGTTGAGGGGAGGTTGAGGGGGGGTTGAGGGGAGGTTGAAGGGAGGTTGAGGGGGGGTTGAGGGGAGGTTGAAGGGAGGTTGAAGGGAGGTTGAGGGGGGGTTGAGGGGGGGTTGAGGGGGGGTTGAGGGGAGGTTGAAGGGAGGTTGAAGGGGGGTTGAGGGGGGGTTGAGGGGGGGTTGAGGGGGGGTTGAGGGGAGGTTGAAGGGAGGTTGAGGGGGGGTTGAGGGGAGGGGTCTGAGTCTCCTCTTCATTTGTCACAGCTGAAGAGACGGTGCAGGTGCGACGTTTAGCTAAAGAGGCAGCAGTCCCTCAAGTGTTGACCTAGCTACAGTAGGCACAGTGACATCACCAAGTACCATAACCGTGTGTGTGTGCACGCACGTGTCCTTGTTTGTGTGTGTTTGCGTGTGCACGCGCGTGCCTGTGTGTGTATGCTTGTGTGTGTGAGTGTGTGTGTCTGTGTGTGGGTGCGTGTGTGCGTGTGCATGTGTGTGTGTGTTTGTGTCTGTGTGTGTGTGTGTGTGTGTGTGTGTGTGTGTGTGTGTGTGTGTGTGTGTGTCTCTATGTCTCTATCCTCGCTCTAATGTCATGGCAACAGTGATGCCATGGCGCTGTCTTCTATTGGGCTTCACATACACATCACTTCCTGTTATTATTTATAGCTTTAAAACATGTTTTACTGGTGTGTTATCATCACTGTCCTCGTTACAAATCAAGTCAATGATCCTAATCCTAACCCTAATCTTAGTCTTAGTCCCTCTCTCTCTCTCTCACCTCCTCGGAGCACCAGGACGTTGACCTCACTCCCCACGGGCAGGTCTTTGAGGATGTCCACCACCTGGGCGTGGCTCAGCGTCTGGACGTTCTGCCGGTTGATCTCCTTGATGACGTCCCCCTTCAGCAGGCCGCGGCACCACTGGGCGTCCAGGATCATCTTCACCTTCTGGCCCAGGGGGCAGTCGGCGATGGCGAATCCGAACCCCCCCGGACCCTTCACCAGGGGCACGCTCACCAGCTCCGGCTGCAGCAGGCTGGTCTCCGCCCCTCCACCTCCTCCTCCTCCTCCTCCCCGCTCAGGGTGCCTTCCGTTGGGCATGGCCGCCACCACGGGCCTCCCGCTGGCGTCGGTGGTGACGTAGTGGAGCTCCTGGGAGGAGCCGTGGAGGACGTCTCCCTTGACCAGGAGGGGCTGGCCGTTGATGAGGGGCACGGCAGTCACCACCTCCCCCCCCTGGAGGGCCGGGGCCGGGGGAGGAGGAGGAGGGAGAGGGGGGTCCTCGCTGTCGGCGTCCACGTCTGGGGGCAGCTGGTAGCCGCGACACAGAACCATGTCCACGTACTGACTCACGGGGATGGACTGGAACATCTGAACCACCTCGGGGTGGGTCTTGCCCAGAACACACAGGCCGTTGATCTCTACTATCACATCACCTGCAGGGGGGGGGGGGGGGGGGGAGGAGAGAGACACACACACACACAGACAGACAGACAGACAGACAAACAGACAGATAGAGAGAGAGAGAGAGAGAGAGAGAGAGAGAGAGCGAGAGCGAGAGAGAGAGAGACAGACGTACAGACAGACAGACAGAAACAGAGTGAAAACTTCATAAATTACGCAAATACAGACATGTATCCAGGGATGATGTAATGGTTGCTATATCTTGTAATACAGTACCTATCCTATGACGTAACTCTTGTTTTGGAAAGACTGAGCTATTTATCCATTCAATCATTATCTCGAGAGTTTCCTCTATTTGACTCCATTTTCCATTTTTCAGAGCAACAACCCCCTCCTCTCTCCCTCTATCATTAGTCTCTCCATCTCTTCCCAACGCTTTCATCTGCTGTCCTCCTTCCCTCCCTTCTTCCTGTCTCTCCCTCCTCCGCTCTCTTTCTCTCCGTTGTTCTAACAGACCTGAACTTGGTGCTGTCAGGCACATCATTACTGCATGCACCAGAGAGAGGGGGGAGAGGGAGGGGGGAGAGAGAGGGGGGAGAGGGCTCTGTGTGTTTCCTTTACATCTCACCCTCATGGCCATCTCTTAGAGAACAGCTGCCTCCAACCCGTCTGAGCGCACACACACACACACGCACACACGCACGCACGCACGCACGCACGCACGCACGCAGGCACGCACGTAGGCAGGAAGGCAGGCAGGCAGGCAGACACGCACGCACGCACGCACGCACGCACGCACGCACGCACACACGCACGCACGCACAAACACACACACACACACACACAACCACACACACACACACACACACACACACACACACACACACACACACACAAACACACACACACACACACACACACACACACACACAACACACACACACACACACACACACACACACAACCACACACACACACACACACACACACACACACACACACACACACACACACACACACACACACACACACACACACACACACACACAGCCAAGTAGGCTGTGCTGAGGATGTAGAGACAGCCTGAAGGCCTGAAGGCAAGAGGAAGATCAGATACTAAACACAACAAAGATGCTGGGCTCCACATCCACCATCTAACCTGCCTCTCTGACACAAATTGATCCCCCTTCACCCTGACAGGCTCCTTGTTATTTCTCTGCTGCATCTCTCACTCTGTGAGTATTAGGCTAAGTGCAAGCTCTCTTCAGAGAGACATCTTGGCCATTGATCATGTTCAGAAGTTGGCCATGTTCAGGGCCTCTAAAGAACCTCTAAAGCAGGCCTCAGAGATCTTACCGGAGGCAATCTTGTTGTCGTGGGCGGCCGGGCCGTCACTGAGGACGTTCTTGACCTGTAGGAACTCGTCGGAGCGGTCGCCCCCGATGATGGTGAAGCCGAAGCCCTGGGAGCTCTTCCTCAACGCCGTGTGGAACATCTCCCCCTGCAGCTGGCCGGGGTCGGCGGTGAAGCCTGCTGCACCCCCCTCACCTGCGTGTGTGTGTGTGTGCGCGCGTGTGTGTGTGTATGTGTGTGTGTGTGTGTGTGCGTGCGTGTGTGTGTGGATGCGTGCGTGCGTGTGTGTGTGTGTATGTGTGTGCGTGCGTGTGTGTGTGTGTGTGTGTGTGCGTGTGTCACAGTGGAGGAGAACAACAAGAGATGGATTTTCCAACCGAATCTTTAAACGTGTCAAATATCAAACATCCCCTAACGCCTACGCAAACCTACACAAACCAGAGTTCGCACCCAGACGAGAACAGCGACTCTCATTAGTGAGTGAATTTACGGCGCGCTCGTCGCCGAAAACACACACTCAATCCTGGGACACCTGTTTCTGCATGTCAGTAATTACACACACACTGTGAAGAAGATCAACACAGCAGCCTGTCAATGTGTTTTAATCAATAGTCATGCTTGCTGTGACTAGAGGGAGCATTCCCCAACCGAGAGGACTGAAACACAGCACATTGTGAGGCGTTCTGGGACAGCACAGCAGTGAACATGAACTGATAGAACATTGCAGTGCAGCATGGGTAGTTAAATCACTTGTCTGCTTCGTGGGATTCATTAACATGCTGCGGATCTCAACGGTGATGTAACACCTCTGAAATTGTTCAGTTTAGCATGAGGTCCCCTCGCTCTCCCTCTCTCTCTCTCTTTTTCTCTCTCTCTCTTTCTCTCTGTCTCGTCCTCTCTATCATTCTCTCTCTTGTTCTGTCTCTCATGCTCTCTCTCACTCTCTCTCTCATTTTCTCTCTCATCCTCTCTCTCATTCTCTCTCTCATTCTCTCTCCCATCCTCATCTCATTCTCTCTCTCATCCTCTCTCTCATTCATCCTCTCTCATCCTGCCTCTCATCCACTCTCAATCTCTCTACTACAGACTGAACGAGTGAGTCAGAAACAATTCCTAAATGAGGAACAACCTAGGGTCAATGACAGCATCCATGGAAACACCAGTACAACACAGCAGATAACAAATCTGGCATGGTTCTCACAGCATTACCATGGACAGCTGAGCTCTCCACCATTTGATATAACTGTCTTATGAGCACTTTCTATCAGAACCACAAGCATATTTTCTCTCTGTTTGACTGTCTGTCTGGCTTGGCTAAGGCTGTAGAAGGCTGCAGCAGGACTCAGACAGAGAGAGAGAGAGAGAAAGAGAGAGTTGTGCTACATTGAATGGCACGGCCCACAGCCCAGCTCAGCTCCCAGGGGAATTGGATACAGTGTGAGGACTCCAGCCGTCCTGTTCCATGGATCAAGACAATCTCATTTACATAATCACATTCAAGTCATTTCTTCAACTGTGGGTGTGATAAACAGAATGTCATTGTGTGTGTGTGTGTGTTTGTTTGTTTGTCTGTGTATGTGTGTGTGTGTGTGTGTGTGTGTGTGTGTGTGTGTGTGCTACAGTAGTGACAACAATCCATTGCAACACAGCATTGAAGGCAGGGACGGAGAAAGTCCTAAACAGATCATCCGACGACAGACTTGATGTTAAAGAATGTTCTGCTTGATCAAGTTTTAAATTTTTATTTTTTTACCAAATCCATAATTAATCGCGATGAGTGAAGAAGCATGTTTTATCATGTCACAAAAGAACGACAGAAGCTATTACTAGTGGAAAGGGGATTGAATGGAACTGTATAACAGCAAATGCATGTAAAAAACATTGTTTTTTGACTTCTTGTTGAAATACTGAGGGATTATTGAAGTTGCTTTGAGGTCCCCCTAGTGTGGAGGTGCAAACGGAGCTGAGTTGTGATGGAATGTCCCTGGCTCCCTCCACAGCTCTCCTGGCTGGTAAACACCACCGACACACACACACACACACACACACACACACACACACACACACACACACACACACACACACACACACACACACACACATACACACACACACACACACACACACACACACACACACACACACACACACACACACACACACCTCTGGAGCTGGACTCGCTCACATGAACACACAGACGGGAATGTCTAGGCCTCGGAAAAACCCTAAAAGGGCTTTCTAGCCCCGAGGTGCAACTGCAACAGCCATTGTTGTGGTTTCATCATAGCAACCGTCTGGACAACCTACAAGGTTGTGTAATCAGCAGGGAGAAGGCTGTCTCTCCGTCCCCACCTGGGTTAAGACATATCTTGTTATACTTGGCCCCTAAGATGAGCTGTTCTAAGAGCTGTCACAGCCACTAAAAGCCACTCCTCTCCCCCCTAACCTCACCTCCCCTCCCCTCCTCTCATCTTACCCAAACCATTTGTGTAAAGCCTCGCAGAAGAACATGACTGTTAACCTGTAGCGAATCCCAGCGCTGTAATGTATTATATATCTGCTGTAATGAAAACATATTTAATTCATATTGTTTCTTATGGCATGAGAGTGGGTTGTCTGCAACCTCACACTCGACAAGAAGATCGCACGAGTTGTGGTTGGAGCCTTGGTGAACTGTCCTGCTTCTCTGAAGACACGTAGCATAGCACGGGTCGAATAGGAGCTGGGTCTGAACAGCTATTGATGCTTGATACTATTTGACACGTCATACTGCATCTTCTTTGAACCAGAGGAAGGATATGGCTGCTATATATACCACCATTCAATAGAAAAACACATTCAATAGGTTTAGAGAGATTACTTTTTTTTTTTTGCACTTGAGAAAGGCAACCAGGTGAAAACGTTGACATTTACTGTACCTGGTGGAAGTGCTGCCCCCTGGTGGATGGAGGCGGTCTCCTGGCCCAACTTTCTCTTAGCCTCAAGGACTGGGTTCTCAAACTGGGTCCTCTGGTTGATGTGACTGGAGCAGAGACAGGGCAATACATCATGTGTTATAGAAGCTTCAGAATATATATACACACACACACACACACACACACACACACACACACACACACACACACACACACACACACACACACACACACACACACACACACACACACACACACACACTGGAGGAAGAAATCGGTGGCTTTATAAAGCACTACGGGGTGATAGAAGATTCACATTATAAAGAATACATCATAAAACACTGCACACAGTCCGGTTACTTAGTGTCTTCTCTGGTTCTCTGGCTTGTATACAACTTTAACAGCTGTGGCTGCTTCCAGCCTAATCGTGCTGGAGATGAACTACTGGCTGCCATTGCTTGTTTTTATTGGGGTAAACAGCCTGTCCCTGTGGCGCAGCAAAGTCATTGTTCTACAACACCGCGTTCAACTGAAACGCTGGCAGTCAGCGAGGAGGAGGAGGAGGCCCATCCGTTTACTATTGAGTCTCCTTGTAAAAACAGTGTGGAGTCCCTCTCTCCATCCGTTGGCTCATCCTGCCAACCCCCCCCCCCCCCCCCTGTCGTTCCCCCCCACCCCCCCCCACCCTCCCCCTGTCCTCCCACTGGCTCTACCTGGGAGGGGCCCATCTACAGAACCAATTATAACACATTTCCTTTTCATCACAACAGACGGCTACATCTCCTTATCCTCACAGCATCCCCCCCCCCTCCCTCCTCCTCCTCCTCCTCCCCTCTCTCCATCCTTCCTAACTCAAAACACTCCTCCTCTTCTCCCTACTGCTGCTATAATGACTGTGTTTCACAAATTTCCTGCTGGGGCTGTGAATACAGACACATTCTGTCGTACACACATACAGTACACACACATGCACACACACACACGCATGCACACACACACACATGCACACACACACACACAAACACACATATACGGCTGTGTTTTCAACGTAGGTCGGTGTGATGGTACCAGCAGCGCTTCCGTTTACCACCCACTGAGAAAGCAAATGTGAGTCTTGATCATGACAGGAACTGTTCTCTACATGTAGGTGATGGTTTCCTGCACAGCGGGTCTGGCAGTGAACGACATGGTGCCCCCTCTCTCTGAGAGGGTTCAAACCGAGGTGCATCGCCACCTACGGCACATCGGTTTGGAAGATATTGCATTGCTGGAGCATATTGGTTTATGAGGGTTTATTGGTTTGCGGCGTGTATTATAGTTGTACTGTGACTGCCTTTATCCGCTGCCAGTTTGTCATTTGTAGATGTAGTGTGTGTGTGTGTGTGTGTGTGTGTGTGTGAGGGGGGGTTGTGTGTGTGTGTGTGTGTGTGTGTGTGTGTGTGTGTGAAGGAGGCAGTGTGAGCAGACTTACTCTACGTAATAGGTGCCGTACTGTGGGTCTTCAATCTCCTCCCAGCCGTATGGAAGCTCTGTAGAGTGCAGAAAGAGACATTGTGTCCAAGCACACAGGCATATCAAAACACACACACACACACACACACACACACACACACACACACACACACACACACACACACGCAAAAACATGCAAATGTAGACAGCACCAACCAGATAACAGGGCACAAACCAGTGTCGAGAGGAGCCCAACAGGACACGAGGCACAATGAACACACATGACATTACAGCTGGCCACCAGAACCCATGTAGTGTGGTTTCAAGGTACAGCACAGCACGAATAACAGCTTTTTGTTCATTTTTTAAAATTATTTTTTGGATCTCTCAGCGAAGTTTGGCCTAAGAAAGGAAAGTGAGTGAGTGAGTGAGTGAGTGAGTGAGTGAGTGAGTGAGTGAGTGAGTGAGTGAGTGAGTGAGTGAGTGAGTGAGTGAGTGAGTGAGTGAGTGAGTGAGTGAGTGAGTGAGTGAGTGGTCATGAAAAGAAGCCTCTACTGATTTGGTGAACATTTAGTTGTTGTTGTGCAAACAGGCAGGCGGTGTGTCCGACCATGGCTGCTGTACTGTACTGCATGTCACGCACTGATGAACATATGAAGCTGGGGATGAATTTATTTAAAAAAAATAAAAGCTCTTCACGCTAGAGAGAGCTTTGGAGCTGCTTTTCAGAGGCAGCCCACCAACCTCAGTAGCTCTCCTCATGCCTTTAAAAATCCATTAGAAACAAGGAGGCCAGGCCCCAGTGTCTCCCCCCTATGCCCTCACCACCCCCCCACCCCCCCGTCCCCTGTCCTCCGTCCCCCCTCTCTCTCTCTGTCTCTCTCTGGGCTGCACTTAGCCCACATCAGGTCATGCGTCCTGGGAACAGGCAGGCGAGAGGGCACTCCTGGCATCCTGGTGATGTACAGAGAAGCCCCTCGCCCCCCCCCCCCCCCCCCCCGACCCGCCTCCATGGCCGTGTTGAAGACAGAAGCCCCCATACAGCACACGTGCCGCTGGGCTCTGAGCCTGTGTTAAGTGAAGTGGTGTTACAGAGAGGAGGGTTACACAACCCTGTATGTCTGCCAGCGTGGTGGTGGATAGTGTATATTTGATGAGCTGCGTGTGCTGTACGCTACATGTGTCTGTGTGGCTGTGGCATCGGGGGCATACCCATGTCTAAAGCCTGTAGTAATATGTGTGTGTGTGTGTGTGTGTGTTTGTGAGAGAGAGAGAGTGTGTGTGACTGTGTGTGTGTGTGTGTGTGTGTGTGTGTGTGTGTGTGTGTGTGATTTCACCAAACCCTGCAGAGTCACTACCTATCTTCCGCCGTAGACTGAAGACCCATCTCTTCAGGCTACATCTTAACTGTCCCTCCTAAAGACCTCTTCATCCCTACTACTGTACAGTTTCTCTACTGTAAATACATTCAAAAAACTAAAAAAAAGAAGTAATTCTTCCTTCTTCTAGCACTGTAACTGCCAATAGCCCCTGGTCCTAGCATAGATGACTTTTTCTTAGTCGCTTTGGATAAAGGTGTCAGTGATGGTGAGTGGTCAAGTTAGGTGTGACACGATCTATCAAACCAGTTAACATATAGTTTGGTCTGACATGAAGATGTTAATGCTTTGTATACTGCTGCAGACTGGGGGATGTATCAAGGGGTTGAAACACGACAAGGGCTGAAGAAAAACTCAGTTCTTGGTTCAGACCACACAACTGGACCCAGAGTACTGACTTGCTCTGCTGCCTGATTACACCAAGTAACAGATTCCTTCAACACAGACGTTGTCACTGTCAACTGTTTCTTACAGTGCCCTTACCTCCATCCTCACACTTCTCAGGGGGCTTGGCCTTCTTGGCCAGGCGGGGGTCCAGCCAGGTGGTGGTCTTGGTGTTGTGACTGGGGGAGGGAGGGGAGGGGAGGGGAGGGGAGGAGGGGAGGACAGAATAGAGAAACATGAAACACTGGAACCTGCAGTGATACTGATCTGTGTATTGATATGCACACACAACAACAACAAATGAAAGAGTAATTGAAGAAATAATAGCATTGTGCAGGGGAAGGTGAAGAAACGCTGGAGGGCTTGTCGAGAAGCCTGTGCCTAAGGAAACTGCTATCAGCATCAATATAAACAGAGGAAGAAAGAAGTGGACTGCCAGGACGGAATCACGCACTACCTAGAGATTAGGGTTTATTTAAAAAACGCACAAATTATGAATAATCACTTGAAAAGTGTATCCCTCCTGTTGTGTATTAAACAACAGGGAGTTAGAAATCAGAGGAAAATTGAAATGCAACTTTCAGAATACAAATTGTGTGTACATGTTCAGACACAAGTGGCAGGGAGCCAGAGCTAGATTTACTTTAATTGTTCCCAAAACAAAGTATTGATTTCTTGAGAAAAATGTTGAGGTTATCCTGGACAGAACCAATAAAATGAATGTTCTGGAGCCAGAATACATCTGGGAACGTCCATGTCGAGCTCTCACTTTTTGGAGACCCAGAGCAGCCTTCAGTGCACCAGTCCAGGCCCTGGCCAGGCCCAGGCTAAGACTCAACCCTCTGTTTGCCATCATGTTACGTAACCTGTCAGTGATGTGCATCGCTAATCTAATCAACCATTTCATGATACTTTGCATGACGCTGATTAGACACACTCATCTGGAGCGTAACCCTTAAACCCTTAAACATCATTTAACAGTCACAGAGACAGGCATGGGCTACAATCATTAAATGCCATATGTTTGTAACATGTTTTACATGCTTAGTGTGAAATCATTTTACACAAAAAACACAAACAACAACCCTATCTTTATGTATCTACAGTAGATACTAGGTACTTACTCTATGAAGTAGACCATGCCTGTCTCTGTGTACTAGGTATGTGTACTAGGTAATAGGTACTTACTCTATGAAGTAGACCATGCCTGTCTCTGTGTACTAGGTATGTGTACTAGGTAATAGGTACTTACTCTATGAAGTAGACCATGCCTGTCTCTGTGTAGGCCATCTCCCAGTTGAGAGGCAAGGGCTCCAGACTGTCGTCGCGAGGTAGAGAGCTCCAAGTACGGAAGCAGTCCATGGTGCTGCTGGACTGGTTATAGCTGGGCACCACCTTCCTCCAATCAGCCCCTTCCTTGTGCTCTGTATGGAGAGAGAGAGAGAGAGAGAGTGAGAGAGAGAGAGAGAGAGAGAGAGAGAGAGAGAGAGAGAGAGAGTGAGAGACAGAGAGAAAGAAAGAAAGACAGAGAGAGAGAATGAGAGGGAGGAAGAGAAAGAGAGTCAGAGAGAGAGAGAGACAGAGAGAGAGAAAGAGAGAGAGAGAGAGAGAGAGAGAGAGAGAGAGAGAGAGAGAGAGAGAGAGAGAGAGAGAGAGAGAGAGAAAGACCAGAAGGTTAGCCTGCATGCACACCTCCAGCCTCCTCCTGTCCTCCCAGCATGCGGTGGGAGAGGGGAGGGAGGGTAATGGTGCCACAGGATTTGCATGCAAGAGATCATGTGTGTTCACCAACGTACTGTTTTGCATTTGCATGTGTGTTTGTGTGTGTGTGTGTGTGTGTGTGTGTGTGTGTGTGTGTGTGTGTGCGTGCACGTGTGTGCGTGTGCGTGTGCATGTTTGTACTCCCCATGGGTTTCAATGAGATAGCTGTGGATTCACATTAAAAAGGCGATCTGAGCCGGCAGCTATTTTAGCATAATCATATTGTACCACTGCTCTCCTTATTTATCCCTTTACGAGTCATTTCGGTCGAATGAGAAATGCACCACAATAAACATGAGCATGAACACAACAAAGACCTTCCTAACTGATTTACTGGAATGGTCCTTGGGAAGCTGCTGGCTACAGCCGACTGAAAAATGAGACATATACCATTGTACATCAGCGGAGGCCCGGTGGAGGTCCAAATCAGAGGACAGGGCTCATTGCAATGCATGGAACGGAATGCATTGCAATGAGTCCTCCGTCCTCCGGTTTCTGCCTCCGCCAGCCTCCCCTCATAGACATGGTTTGCGTCATCTAGGGACTGTTTTGCAAGCCTATGCACAAGTACAGTATATAATGAGGTGTGTCACACAAGACAAGACCACACAGCATTTTTCGATTAAGTGTGTAACTCCCAGAGCTGAGACAGACCATGAACATGTCAGGTTGGTCCATCAATTTTTAACACGCGCCACCATGGGGTTTGCTGCTAGGCATCATTCAACAGATCTGTTTTTGTTTGTCACACTTGCACACACACAGACGCACACACACACACACACACACACAAATGAACGCATGCACACACGCACACACACACACACACACACGCACACACACACACACACACACACACACACACACACACACACACACACACACACACACACACACACACACACACACACAGGGTGTCTGTGACTGCCTTGTCATGTCAACACCATGGCAGCAACCCTGGGGCAGCGCTTCAAGGACAGTGGAGGTCATCTCTTCCAGTTCACACAAGGGTGAGAGCCCCCATTCCTTAGCAGACGGGGGGGGGGGGGGATTTGAGGCTGGAGAGGTGGGTGAGACGAGGGAGTCAGATGAGGGTGAGGAGGGGAGGGGAGGGGGCGGTGGGGGGGGGGGAGGCTGTAGTCAAGCGTTTGGGCATCTGCTCACTTTTTCCATAAACCTCCCCATCAGTTCATAACTCCCTTCCATCTAGGGTGAAGAGGATGAAGAGGCCATGACCCCCACTCACCAGAATAGCTACAGCTAAGGTACATGCTCCACAACACAAGCATGGAAAAGACCTCTTTTCTATAAAAAGACTCAAGTGAGTCTTAAATGCCATAATCATTTTTTTTTTTAAACAGGCATACAGTATGACCCATTTTTCCTGGAGTCAGGTTCTCCTCAGAGCCTCAAGGACAGACCTGCTCCGTGGAGAGAGTCAGGGAGTCTTGATTGATCACAGGCAGAGTGTCCTGGTCTCTGGGTTGAGCTGCACGATACTAGAGGGTGTGTGTGTGTGTGTGTGTGTGTGTGTGTATGTGTGTGTGTGTGTGTGTGTGTATGTGTACTCTGGGTTGAGGCTACTTCAAGGTGACCTGGACTACACTAGAAGGTGCTGGGGCTGGGGCTGGGACTGTAGCCCTGGGGCTGGGGCTGGGCCTGGGCCTGGGCCTGGGCCTGGGGGCTGGAGGCTGGGCTGGGGGCTGGGGGCTGGGGGCTGGGGGCTGGGGGCTGGGGGCTGGGGGCTGGGGGCTGGGCTGGGGGCTGGGGGCTGGGGGCTGGGGGCTGGGGCTGGGCGACAGCCTCTGGGTTCTGGTAACACTGAGCATGGCTGTATAGTATAGCATACAGTAGGTAGGCTCATTACTGTACTTGGATGAGGAGTGGGCTGATTAGGTCATTATCCTCATACAGTAGGTCAATATTATGCAAATATACCCCGGTAGTGTTTTATTTAATTTGGAGATTCGTTATTTTCCATATGGAGCCAATAGGTCGCTACTAAATTCATAAAACCATGGTTACAGTACTGTACGTATCCTGATGCTCATACAGCCATAATATCACATGTGATTATGTAAAATCGAACGGAAAACATATACCCATTTGGAGAAACCTACTTGGAGAAATACTGTTAATTCTATGTAAGGTACAGTAAGGGAGTAGCTCCAAGGGAACAGGAGAGGGTTTGAGATCAGGGGAGGCTGGTAGAGGTAGACATCGGAGGACGGGCTCATTGTCACGCATGGAACGGAATGAGGAACGCGTTTGATACCGTTCCTCATTCCGTACCGCGTGCTCCAACAAGCGCGTCCTCCGATGTCTACCTCCACACCGGCCTCCCCTGTTTTGAGATGTACGGTACGGTACTGACCAGGGAGGCCATTGGCCAGCGGAGGTCTCTCGTCATCATCCTCTTCCTCCGGGACCACGCTGTCCTTCCTGTCCATCTTGCTGACGGAGGTGGTGCGTTTCCTCTGAACCTCGTTGTCGTAGTCCTCGTCAAACAGGACCTGGTCCACGAGGTCCGGCTGGACCAGGGTGGGCTCCGCGGGGGGCTTGGGGGTGCCGTAGTAGTTACCTGTTAGAGAGAGGGTGGGAGGGGGGGAGATGGAGAGAGAGACGGGGGGGGGGGGGGGGGTGAGAGAGGAAGAGACTGAGGAAACCATAGCAACAGTACGTCAACTGTCACAAGACAAATAGCTCTGCTAAGACATTGAAGGTCTTGAAGGTCATTTACATCATGGAGTCCCTCTTTATTCTCTCTCTCCTTTATTCTCTCACTTTATTGAGGCCTGACGACTCAACACCAGGTGAAGCACAGCATCAGAACCAAGGTCCACTATGAAACCGCTGTACGATAAACATCACCCCTTCATTCATTCATCTTCATCTACGGTACAGAAGCAGATACAGTCGGAGGTGTTTCGCTGGATGGTAGAGTACCTTTCATTTACTGGCCCTGTGCCCTGCTGTCCTGCTGCCCCTGGGTAATGACTAGTGACAGCCAGCACATTTCAGTCATGAATCATGTAACATTAAATTCACTTCACTTGGGATTTGCCAGCAACCAATTACACTGATCATTGAATCTAGCAATTAACTTATCTGAGCGAGAGAGAGAGAGAGAGAGAGAGAGAGAGAGAGAGAGAGAGAGAGAGAGAGAGAGAGAGAGAGAGAGAGAGAGAGAGAGAGAGAGAGAGAGATTTTTTTTTTTTAATGAAGCAAAACCTTGTGATACTAGTCATAAATATGCAGTGAAGATAATGGTTGTTGGTGTGGGAGAGGAAAAAGAACACAACTTAGTTAAATCATCCGCTAATTTAGCTCATGGGGTGATCAATCTCTTACTGTTGCACAGTCTGTGTAACTCAATTTATGCATAGAAAAAAGTAATTATTCAACCTTCATTAAGATTATAAATTATGTGCATACTGAATCACATGCCTACCATTTTTCAAGTTTGCTAAATAGTTTTCCGTCTGATTTTGTTTATGAAGTGTTTATGGAATTATCATCTTGGCAATTTTTCATTTTCTAATGTCAAATATTTACTTTGCTTTACATAACATAATCATTTGACAGAACCTATTCATTTAAATCATAGTTCACAAGGAGCTTAATTAAAGAATAGGGAAAGATGCCAC
>NC_139658.1:8454065-8466565 GCF_951799395.1 Argentina silus | reverse complement strand
AAGAAAAAATACTCTTAGAACTTTCCCGATTGCCTCAGTAAAGCCTCACTTCTGGCATTATGTCTCCTTTTATGTTATAAAATTGGAGTATAGCTACATTTTTAATAAGTGTGAAGGAGTATAAGAAAACATCTTATTCGACAGCTGTATTAAACTTCAACCATGAATAAATGAAAATAATGTTATCCAAGGCGTATCACATATCAAAGACAGAAGAAACAGCCTCTTCCCTTCAGACAGCCGAAGCGATGCTTCTCTTTGGGGGTCGGAGGGGGGTGTGTGTGTGTGTGTGTGTGTGTGTGTGTGTGTGTGTGTGTGTGTGTGTGTGTGTGTCGGGGAGGGGAGGGGAGGGGGGGATGGGGGGGTCACTGCACATTGACTCCCCCACAGCGGCCTATGGCCCCCACAGGGAAGGGAAGTCATCCTGGGTCTAAGTGTGACCTTGGGCCCTTCTTCCTCTCAGACACAGCCTCTTCCCTTTGTCCTGTAGGAGCTCTTAAGAGCTTCCTGCTGCTCTGTTGTTATCTAGGGGACAAGGAGGAGGAGGAGGACAAGGAGGAGGACAAGGAGGAGGAGAAGGAGGAGGAGAAGGAGGTGGAGGCTGTCAGAACCAACCGATCCCACTGAACGAGACTTATGGATGACCTTACTGTAAGGACCTGCCAGCTCTCTCTCTGTCTCTCTATCTCTCCCTCTTCCTCTCTCTCTCACTCTTCCTTCCTCTCTCTCTCTCGTCTGCCCCCTCCCGAATCGTCCCTTCTTTGACTGCCCCTCTCAGCTCCTCATAATGCCTCTGTACCCAGGTCATGTGAAGGGGAGCAGGCGAGGTGACGTTCATCCATTATGGTCCAGAGTGCTAGAAAAGCTCTCTAACTAAAGCACTGTGGACGGTGTAGCCCTGCAGGAACACCACTGACTAACTGACTGACTGTGTGGGATCAGTAAACAGAAGCTAGGGACAGATACACAACAACTGAGAGAGGCTGCATCTGACCAACACACACACACACACACACACACACACACACACACACACACACACACACACACACACACACACACACACACACACACACACACACACACACACACACACACACAGAGCAGGGGAACTAGGCCACTGGCACAGTGACACGCACCACATATGGCAACCTTCCCTCTCTGTTTGAGCGTTGTTGTGCATTTTGGGAGTTGAGGCATGAGAAAATGACAAAACCAATCTGAGAGAGTGTTCTGATCCCACGGTTTTATTTGTTTAATTGGTTTTGGTTGAAAATAAAGCCAAACTGATGTTCGAGATAAGCCTGAGATAAGACTTGTGATCCAGACTGTCTGTGTGTTTGCACTGCTAACCAGTCCCGTGTGGGAGGCATATGGAGGGGAAGAGAGAGGAATGGACAGAGAGGGAGTGACAAACAACATAGAGAGATGGAGAGGGGGAAGAAGGATGGAGAGAAAAAGGGAGGGAGTCAATGATAGAGAGTCCTTCAGTATCTGTGTTCCAGTCACTCGTTCATTAGGACAGTTAGATGAATGGGGGACTGCTGGTACTGTATGTGATGTGGAACCTTAGCCATTAATTAGACTGGGGTGGGGGGGTTTGCGGTGGGGATGGTGTGGGGTGTGTGTCTGTGTCTGTGTGTGTGTGTGTGTGTGTGGGGGGGGGGGGTGGTAGAGAGTAATGGTGGACGAGACTGCTATTAACCATTAGACTGGGGGTGGGGGGGGGGGGGGGGCAGGGGAGGCTGGTGGCAGCAGAGGTCTGAGGAAGACGGGCTCACGGTGATGCATGGGATGGAATGAGGAATACCATACCATTCCTCAATCTATGCATTACCATGAGGTCGTCCTCCGATTTCTACCTCCACCAGCCTCCCCCGGTAGAGAATAAAGGTTCTCTTGAAGAGGGGAGAAAAGAGAGAGAGAGGGATCCACCGTATAATATCCTTATAATTGCTATTTAATGCCCCCTGGGAAATAACGTTCAGAACACCAACCCACCAGTCTTAAAATGTAGAGATCTCAAAATGCCGTTCTATGGGTAATACGAAGCAGTCTCCCTCCCCTGTGAGCAGTCTCCCTCCCTTGAGAGCAGTCTCCCTCCCTCCTGAGAGCTCCGACAGCTCCAGTGTCGCCTTCGGAGAATACCACACCAACACAGAGACTGTGAACGGAGCTTAATAGCACAGCACAGACCAGCACAACACAAAGCATTTACTTATAACTTGAAAATGCTGCACTGACTAACTGTAAACTTGAGTTAAACTGGAAAAAGGGATGTCCTCATTCTGGCAGGTAGAAAGTGAAGCTCAGAAAAGAGCCAGACAGAATCCAGACTAGTAGAACGGACAGGACAAAGACGCCGTCTCTGGGCACCTACAGGCTTAAATAGACCGCCCTGGAGGAGAAGGAAATCTTCCCCTCACACACCGTGATCGACAAGTGGTTGAGAGAGAGAGAGAGAGAGAGAGAGAGAGAGAGAGAGAGAGAGTGAGTGAGTTTCCTCTCCTCTCTCTCCAAAAAACCCTTCTATAAAATATACATGAGAGATAAGCGGCTTACTTCCGGAAAAATGTCACACTTCTGCCTGCAATTCCCTCTCGTCTGGGAGAGAGAGACAGACAGGGAGGAGGCAGACAGAGAAACGTCCATGCCCATTGGGGAGAGGAGGAGAGCAGGGAGACACTGCTGTGTGTTTGTGAAAGCGCCCCGCCTCACTCTCTGCCATCGCCTCAGGAACAGAGGGCCGACTACAACTAGAAATGTTCTCAAAACAATATTATTCTCTCTTTTCCCCTCCCAAAGAAATGAAACGGTACATATCCGGCCCTGAATGTTTGCTTAAATGAGTTGTAATGATGTCATAATTGTCGAGATATGGCTCACTCTCGTAAATGTAATTCCACACCCGTTTGTCCATTAAACGCCACGTCTTTTTCCACTTTAAACACACTATGATCATTCCAGCGACAGCACCTCCAGCCTACAGAGTGTGTCTGACGTGAAGCGACTGCTGGGGAGTTGGATCAGGCTGCAGTTAGTTAGTTTTCATACAGCTGCACAACCTGCCACACTCATATAAAATGTGGCAGGCATACTCACACGCTTTGATAACAAGGAGGGTTTACTGCAGAATGCATCACGTGTGTTATAGGAGCTTCTGAGAATGTTCTCCATTGTGTTGTCATGGTGATCTTAAAGTGTAAAAGGTGTGTGTGTGTGCGTGTTTGTGTGTGTGTATGTGTGTATGTGTGTGTGTGTGTGTGTGTGTGTGTGTGTGTGTGTGTGTGTGTGTGTGTGCGTGGATGTGTTTGTGTGTGTGTGTGTGTGTGTGTGTGTGTGTGTGTGGGTGAGTGAATAGACACACTTACAGGGGATGGTGCGCAGGTACAGGTTGTCTCTGATGACTTGCTGCAGCTTGTGGTCCAGCGAGCCCTTCTGGAACTGCAGACTAAGGTAGTGGCGCAGGTCCGTGTTCAGTACCTTCCCTGAGAAGAGACAGACAGACAGACAGACAGGGTTAGTATCGGCTTCCCTGGGCAGACAGACAGACAGACAGACAGACAGACAGACAGACAGACAGACAGACAGACAGGGTTACATAGTTACAGGCTTCCCTTGGCAGAGACAGGAATACAGACAGACAGGGTTAGTACCTGTTTAATAATTAAAATTCCAATGCGGGCCTTCACCCCAAAAAATGTCAAAATGATCTAAGTGGGTCCCCAACCCTGTCCAACCTGATATCTCCAACATGCTCTGTATGCTCAATATGCATGTGAAAGACACTCAGGAGAGCCTCAGCTCTTTAATAACACAAACACAGACCAACAGATTGTCTCCTCCAAAATCAGTGTGAAGTCTCAACTTAAAATACTTGAGTAGGAATTTTAGAACAGACAATCTGAAGAGATGGTGTCTCTGCTACCCAACTCCCAGACGTCTTTGTAAAAACAAGTTAATGCAAAGTTTGAGAGAGAGAGACGAACCAGAGAGAGGCATTAAAGTCACCCCGAACGAGCAGGGATAAAGTTTGCTGGGAGTGGAGGATGACGAGGAGAGAAAGAGGATAGAAAGAGGACAGAAACAACAGAGGGGGGTGAAAAGGCTTTGAAATGGTTTGGCTGAACATGAGCTGTAGTAAACATGTTCTCCTCTCCTCTCCTCTCCCTTCCTCTTCTTTCCTCTCCTCTCCCCTCCCCTCCCCTCCTCTCCCTGCCTCTCCTCTCCTCCTCTTCCTCTCCCCTTCCTCTCCTTTCTGCTCTCTTCAGACCAAAGTCTGCTAAGCACAGCTGCCAATGCATGGCCATGAATACTAATCCGCCTAAGGCAGAAATCTTTCGACAGAAGATATAGGCCTACTGCAGCTCCAGAGGAAGGATGCACAGTAAAGTAAAGTGCAGTAATGCGGTAAAAAAAGAAGAAAAAAATAGAAGAACAACTTCAGCATACACTAGTGTATACCTGAAGCTCTTTATTCATAACAGCAATGGCAAACATGAAAACACATCCCATCGTTAATTAAATGATGAAAGGTGTCATCATTGATCGAGTGTGTTGTCAGGACAATACAGGACCACCTGACCACTGTTCAAATAGATGACCCGACCGCAAATCGCAACACTGACTGATATGAACACTGTCACAAAGGATTCTTGTCCTACTCCGTTTGACCCCTCAAGAAGATGTTTTGTTTTAAAGAGCTGAATGTCCCATCGGGGGATGCTTCTCAGGATAAAGGTTGAGTGTTCCCTCTCTGACTTCTCCAAAGAGGGCCAAATCACAGCTTGTCCAAAACCACACACACACACACACACACACACACACACGCACGCACGCACGCACACACACACACACACACACACACACAGGGGACCCCGCCGGCCCAATCTGGCTACCCCCCCCATCCCAGAATGTCCCAGAATCTCCATGTTGACCACGAAAAGCCTCCCCCCAAGAGAGGGAGAGAAGGAGGACACAAGCAGTCCATACACTTTATGAAGGCTATTGAGGCAGTGAGCATTTGAGAATGATTATTATTTATTTACTAATGATTACTACTATACTATTACTACTAACGATTATTATTTAATCACTATCCATGTATGTTCACTATACAGTATGTATAGTACACTATTTCTGTTCACTATTCTTTACAGTATTCTGAGTACAAGGCTCCTCCTGGTGGTCATCCGCACACACACACACACACACACACACACACACACACACACACACACACACACACACACACACACACTCCTGAACACAACTCACACACACACACTCACACACTCACACACACACACACACACACACACACACACACACACACACACACACACACACACACACACACACACACACACACTCGCAAACACAACTCACTCACACACTCTCCCGAAGACAACTCACTCACACACACACACACACACACACACACACACACACACACACACACACACACACACACACACACACACACACACACACACACTCCCGGACACAACTCCTGAGTGGTGCGGTATGGTACAGTGCAGTCTTTGTGGTCTCTGAGGGCCTGTCAGACACTGTTAGTGAGGTTGTCACATCAGAGAAGCACCTCATCTCCCCCCTCCACAGATAACAGGGCCATTGTACCAGCCAACTTCACTCAGAGGTAGGGACTCAATGGCCTCCATTGTGGCCTGCCGGCTGGGCACTGGCATGTTTGTAGTGAGGGCAGCCAACCAGGAAAATGAGCAAAACATATTTCAGCAACAGAATAGAGGAGAGAACTTCACCTCGCTTCACATCCCTTCCTCTCCCAGCATCTCTCTCTCTCTCTCTCTCTCTCTCTGGTTTAACCTCCACGGTAGCCGACCTATCTATTCCATGGCCTCATCTTCTCTCTGCTCTCTTAGTCTATCAACTTGTAAGTGACTGTCTGAAAGTCTTTCACTGAGAGCTGCTTGACAGTTAATCATCATTAACCTCTCCTAGATTGAGTCTTTCCATTGTCACTCATGGCAAGAGGAATCGAACTGGGTCATGGTAGCACTTAAATGGTTCCTTTAGTCAATATGCCCTCTCTTAGTCAGTCAGTCAGTCAGTCAGTCAGTCAGTCAGTCTCTTAGTCAGTCAGTCAGTCAGTCAGTCAGTCAGTCTCTTAGTCAGTCAGTCAGTCAGTCAGTCAGTCAGTCTCTTAGTCAGTCTCTCAGTGAGCCAGTCAGTCTCTAAGTCAGTCAGTCAGTCAGTCAGTCAGTCAGTCAGTATCTCAGTCAGTCAGTCGGTCTCTACGTCAGTCAGTCAGTCTCTCAGTCAGTCAGTCAGTCAGTCTCTTAGTCAGTCTCTCAGTGAGCCAGTCAGTCTCTACGTCAGTCAGTCTCTCAGTCAGTCAGTCAGTCAGTCAGTCAGTATCTCAGTCAGTCAGTCAGTATCTCAGTCAGTCAGTCGGTATCTATGTCAGTCAGTCAGTCGGTATCTCAGTCAGTCAGTCAGTCGGTATCTATGTCAGTCAGTCAGTCGGTATCTCAGTCAGTCAGTCAGTCGGTATCTCAGCCAGTCAGTCAGTCGGTATCTATGTCAGTCAGTCAGTCGGTATCTCAGTCAGTCAGTCAGTCAGTCTCTTAGTCAGTCTCTCAGTGAGCCAGTCAGTCTCTACGTCAGTCAGTCTCTCAGTCAGTCAGTCAGTCAGTCAGTCAGTATCTCAGTCAGTCAGTCAGTATCTCAGTCAGTCAGTCGGTATCTATGTCAGTCAGTCAGTCAGTATCTCAGTCAGTCAGTCGGTATCTATGTCAGTCAGTCAGTCGGTATCTCAGTCAGTCAGTCAGTCGGTATCTATGTCAGTCAGTCAGTCGGTATCTCAGTCAGTCAGTCAGTCAGTCAGTCGGTATCTATGTCAGTCAGTCAGTCGGTATCTCAGTCAGTCAGTCAGTCAGTCAGTCGGTATCTCAGCCAGTCAGTCTTTCTATTTTTCTAGGCTTTGTACGTTACACGTTCTCATTCTCTCCTGGGCTGAAACTAGAGATGAATCACACAAGAGCAATGTCACCCCTAGCCAGGAATATACTGTACTTCAACATTCCTCTGGCATTTTAGTTAGCATCAGCAATACAGTAATCCACCTTAAGCCTGCATCGCAGGGTAAATATCAGCTGAGAGAGAGGGGGAGAGGAGAGGAGAGGGGGAGAGGAGAGGAGAGGGGGAGAGGAGAGCAGACGAGACAAGCAGAAAGAGAGAGCAAAGCCTGGCTTCCCTGGTGAGGTAGTCGACTCTCAACATTCTCACTTAAACACCTCAGCCAGAGCCCACAGACTCACTCACACACATACACACACACACACACACACACACACACACACACACACACACACACACACACACACACACACACACACACACACACACAAACACACAAACAAACACGCACACACAAATCCACCGTCCTCCTCTGCTGGCTGGGAGCCAAATATCACAGTCACCTAATTGGTTTATCTCTAAATATGTAAGAATGACAGCTCTGCAGCTGGTGGTGGTAGCTATGGTGACTCTCTCTCCGACTGTACAACTCTCGGGAGCTTTGGGGATCCCACAGGGAGGAGATTTGTTCTCTTATCTGACCACCTCATAATTAACAGGCCCCTGTTAAGGCGGGGATGATGTCAGCAGGTTTTCACAGCTCCCCGGCCGTCATATAGCAGGTCCCATAGACACCAGCTGGACATTCTCTCCTCGATGCCCAAAGCATCTCCCTCCCTGGCCTGGATGTCTGCATGGTTTTAACTATTCAGGAGATTCAAATGAGGAATGTCTGAAATGTGCATAATGTAAAAGGGCTGCACGCAGGCACACGCACACACACACGCACACACACACACACACACACACACACACACACACACACACACACACACACACACACACACACACACACACACACACATCCATATAGCCAAGGTCCTGCTTGAGGCATGTGCTGTGAAACCGTGTCTCTAACACCATGGAGCTCTTCCAGACAGTCAGACAGATGCTACCTCCGCGGTGAGGCCCAATCACAGTCAGTCAGAGGCTAGCTCCACGGTGAGGCCCAATCATAGCCAGACAGAGGCTAGCTCCGTGGTGAAGCTCAATCATAGCCAGACAGAGGCTAGCTCCGTGGTGAGGCTCAATCACAGCCAGACAAAGTGCTAGCTCCGCGGTGAGGCTTAATCACAGCCAGACAGAGGCTAGCTCCATAGTGAGGCCCTATCACAGCCAGACAGAAACTAGCTCCTCCACGGTGAGGCTCAATCACAGCCAGACACAGTGCTAGCTCCGCGGTGAGGCTCAATCACAGCCAGACACAGTGCTAGCTCCGCGGTGAGGCTCAATCACAGCCAGACACAGTGCCAGCTCCGCGGTGAGGTGCAATCACAAACACTCCATCATGTGATTAATGGCATGGCAGTTCGCGTGTGTCCTCACTTTATCAGAGTCTCTCAGCAGTGTCTCTGCTCCGCCATGCTGCTCCGTCAAGCGGGGGCCCCGCTGGCGCCACAAACACCTGCACCACCTCTGGTCTGAAGCCATCATTACTCTGCAGGTCTGTCAGACTCAGCACCCTGGCTCATCCATCCATCTACCGCTCACCTTCAGGCGGCGGCCATTTTGGGAGGAACAGTGTGTGTGTATTTCTTTTTTGGGGCTCTGTCTCGTAGACTGCTCTAGGTGAGATGAGGGTCAACAGGAGGCTCAGACTCAAACAGGGCGATGCACCGTAGGTCGATGGGAGCCAGTGTGGGTGGGCCGGAGTGGGAGTGAGCATGGCTCAGGGCTTTACACACTTCACAGGGCGTCACGGGGCTTCACACACTTCACACGCACGCACAAACACACATTCTATGCCCTAGGAATGATTCCTCTGCATTTACATAACCAGTGTGGGGTGTAGAGAAGCAACATTAACCAATGCAGTGGCCACTGGACAGCCTACAGCAGTAGTAAGTGTGTGTGAACACACGCACGCAAGCGCGTGCACACACACACACACACACACACACACACACACACACACACACACACACACACACACACACACACACACACACACACACACACACACACACACACACACAGCAGTAGCTAGAGCTGTCAGGGGCCAGTGGGTTCACACAGTCACAGCTGCATCCACATTAAAGTTAACAAACCATAAGCTCCCCACCCCATTCCCCAGGAGAGGAGAGGAGGAGAGGAGGAGAGGAGAGGAGGAGAGGAAAGGAGAGAAGAGGAGGAGAGGAGAGGAGGAGAAAAGAGGAGGAGAGAAGGAGATGAGAGGAGAGGAGGGACGCCCTTCTTTCCTGAGAAGTAGGAGTCAGCAGAACAGCAGCACACACACACGATAACGTGAGGAAGAGAAAAAAGAACAGATGATCCCAGAGAAAGAGTCATGGGGTGAGAGGGAGGAGAGGGAGGAGAGGGTGACCCTCAGGACGCTGCTGAGTCATGGTGTCGCACTCCTCCGTCTCATCTTCCTCTCTTTTTTTCACCCCCTTCCAACACTGCCCCCCCTCCCCACACACACACACACACACACACACACACCTGACACCCCCCCCCCCACACACACACGCACACACACAATTCACTTCTATTCATGTCCTGTAGCACTCTGCTGGAGAGAAAAGGCTGAATATTAGAGATCCCAGTGTGACTCAAGTGGGCTGTGTTGTTCAGGGCTGCAGGGAGGGGCTCCGATCCCAGGCCTGTTGTCAACTCATGTCTCCATAAAAGTGAAGTCATGTTTCTGTGGAGCAAGAGCACGGCCAGATGTATTCAATTATTGAACAGGAAAAAACAAGGAAAAGTGTTTCCGAAAGAAATGAGGGAACCGCGCTGCAGACCGACGGAGACTGCGAGGCGAGGGGAGGAAGGGTAGGGGGTGAGGAGGGAGTGTGTGTGTGTGTGTGTGTGTGGGGGGGGGGTGATGCACAATACCGTCTCCTGATACTAAAGGACACCTCTTCAGACCGTGTGGCATGGAGTGTGTGTCCCTAAGAGCCTCCTACACTACAACACCACAGAGCACGCATACACACACGCACGCACACACACGCACCTACTATAACCACACACACATGCCTCACACACACACACACACACACACACACACACACACACACACACACACACACACACACACAGACACACACACACACACACACACACACACACACACACACACACACACGTGTAGCTGGTAACATGGTAGCTACTGTGTACAAGAGGGAAGCATAGTTGTACACAGTAGCTCCCATGTCCCACTTAAGAGCTTTAGGTTCTCCTATCTCCTATGTGAGTGACAAGGCCCTCTATAAGAACTAATGAGAAAAAGACTGAGTCACGCTCAGTCAATCGATCATATCTATCTCCTGCTACGTTCCATATCTCCAGCATTAGCCCTGTGTCCTCCTCTATCAGTGAATGATGAGGGAAATGTGCCCGTATCTCCGTCATTATCTCCCTCAATATCCACAGATACAGATAGTGTATGGGCCTGACTACAAAGTGCTCGTTAGCGAGGGCCATTGTGAGGGGGAGGACTAAAGACTGCGATCAGAGGAGATCTCTCTGAGGCATAACTGACTGGCCGACAGGGGGAACTCCAATTACCAGCTCAGTGGCTACGCACTCTCTCTCACACACACACGCAAGCACACACACAAGCACGCACGGGCACACGCACGGGCACACGTGCGCGCACACGTGCGCGCACACACGCATACGCATACACACACAAACACACACACACATACACACACACACACACACACACACACACACACACACACCGACAGATAAGCCTGAAATAGGGCTAGCTGTTGCTGTGGTGATGGATGATCATATCTGTGTTTTGAGGCAGCCTTTTCTCTCTCTACAGACTTGGCCGTGGGAGAGAAGTAGGGAGAATCTGCGTCTCTCTCTCATCTCCATTGTAGAGCTTATCACATGTAATTCATAAACACTTCACTTTTATGGAAGGCGTCTGATGATGATTGAACGGCCTGGAGTGGAGGAGCTCATTTGCGTAAATGATTATGGGTGCGTGCTTGTCATCACTCTGACCACATTAAGCCACAACAACAAGAGGGAAGCATATGTCATTGAGCCACACAATATGTCGACTCCCTGTCTTTCTGCCTGTCTCCCTGTCTTTCTGCCTGTCTCCCTGTCTTTCTGCCTGTCTCCATGTCTTTCTGCCTGTCTCCATGTCTTTCTGCCTGTCTCCCTGTCTTTCTGCCTGTCTCTGTATCTTTCTGCCTGTCTCTGTGTCTTTCTGCCTGTCTCCCTGTCTTTCTGCCTGTCTCTGTATCTTTCTGCCTGTCTCCATGTCTTTCTGCCTGCCTCCCTGTCTCCTTGCCTTCCTGTCTGCCTCCCTCCCTCCCTCCCTGCCTGCCTGCCTGCCTTCCTCCCTCCCTCCCTCCCTCCCTCCCTGCCTGGCTCCCTGTCTCCCTCCATCCCTCCCTCCCTGCCGGCTTCCCTGTCTCCCTCCCTCCCTGCCTGCCTCCCTCCCTGCCTGTCTCCCTCCCTCCCTGCCTGCCTCCCTCCCTGCCTGTCTCCCTGCCTCCATGTCTACAGGCCACTACTCTCCTCTCCTCTCCTCTCCTCTCTTTATGTTGGTCTCTTGTTGCGGAGGAGAAGGCCAGGGTTTGTGTGCTGCTCCAGTGCCAGGTCATCTCCCACAGTGCTCGGCATTTCATTGTTGACTGAGCAGAGAGCATCCTGGGGCTCCCTCCTTGTCTTCAGGAGAGGGAGAGAGAGAGAGCGAGAGAGAGGGGGGGATTGTACTGAGAGCTCACCCGTAGTGCCCTCCCTCCCCTCCCCTCTCTCACCCCCTGTCCATTCTCTAACCCCCAGTGCCTCCCCTTTCTCACCCCCTGTCCCTTCTCTCACCCCCAGTGCCTCCCCTTTCTCACCCCCTGTCCCTTCTCTCACCCCCAGTGCCTCCCTCACCTCCCCTCTCACATGCATGTCCTCATCTACTACCCCCGCCCCCTTCCACCCTTCCTCTCTCCCTGCCTCCCTCCCTTTCCAACACATTTTCCTTACAAACAACACGGTCTATGGCACAGCTTGTTTGTTTGAATATATTGTATCTGTTAGTTCAGTTTGTGAGGAGGTTGTGATGGAGGTTGTGGTGAGGTTGTGATGGAGGTTGTGAGGAGGTTGTGATGGAGGTTGTGATGAGGTTGTGAGGAGGTGGTGAAGAGGTTGTGATGGAGGTTGTGGTGAGGTTGTGATGGAGGTTGTGAGGAGGTTGTGATGAGGTTGTGAGGAGGTTGTGATGGAGGTTGTGGTGAGGTTGTGAGGAGGTTGTGGTGAGGTTGTGAGGAGGTTGTGGTGAGGTTGTGAGGAGGTTGTGATGAGGTTGTGAGGAGGTTGTGATGGAGGTTGTGGTGAGGTTGTGAGGAGGTTGTGAGGAGGTTGTGAGGAGGTTAGCACGTTGCAGTATGATTAGCCCCAGGCGGTGTGTGTCAGCCAGG
>NC_139658.1:8419065-8441565 GCF_951799395.1 Argentina silus | reverse complement strand
CGTTCCAAACGGACGAACAATCCAAATGCCGTGAATGTGGAGAGGGCTTTTCGCCGGATCAGAGATTGTGAAGCCTAGGTCGCGTAGGTTAAACTGCTGACCTTGTCAATCCAAACCAAAACAAACCTATCAGAGCGTGTGATAGAGCTGGAAGATGCTGGTGAAGTGGAAGGTCACTGGAGACACCCAAAGAAAGAAAGAAAAGTGCAGCACACATGGTAATGCAGATATTTGGCTGTCAAACTTGATCCCACTGTCATACTGCAAGATTGACTCGTGTTCATTATTTTGCTTTCCCATCCCCAGTGTGGAAAAACTGCACAGGTTAGAAGTGTTATTTTCAAATGTTGTTTTCAGCTATATTAGCGACTGGTCACGTTAGCCACGTTACTTGTACCAGTCTTGAATATCAAATTAAAATATTTAATCACACTTCAAAAATAGCTAAAATAGCTTTTATTTACTCATCTTCTATGGAGCTTCCAATACAAACTTGCTATGTTTGTCCCTAGACTTCTACATTGTCATGGTATTCTTTGATTATGATGCAATCCCTTTACCAGTGTATAAAGCAGCACCACCAGCATACTGCACAATATGTCTCTTCAACATGACTCTGTAACTGCCTAAAGACTCATTCTAAATATATCTCCATGCTGTGAATGGAATATACCATAACTAGGTAGGGAGGGGGTGGGCTGAGCCCTTCCTTCATGCTGAATGTTAACTAATGGAACAGTCGGAAAGGAATGAGTGACATTTGAAGCCACTTATTCCATATTACACCTTATTCCCATCGGAAAATTGTTGTTTTCTGATGCAGGAGGTATGGCAGCTAGGAGACGTTTTTGCAAGGAAAAAACATTTTGTTCCATTTGTGTATATGTCATGGGTAAATGCCAGCACAGCAGCAAATAGATCTGTACAGATTTGATCAACAAATACTGACAGATGGAATTTTTAAAAAGCAACTGAGAGAGAAGGGCAGATTTTCTTGAAAGGAAATGTAGCCTGGCATTTATGAGACCTGTACAGTGATGGCAGTTGGTACATTTTGAAGGTAATACTACAGTTCAACTTGATGTGAGGCTCTGGGGAAAGAAAAAACTGTTTTAAAAAACTGGAACGATTGACAAGCTTTTGTCTGCAAGTATTCAATTATTCAACAGTGATATTACTCTGGAGTTCTTTAACAAATGGAAATACATTCCCTTCATATCAAAGCCTGGTTTGTCAGTAGGGAGGCACAGTATGAGATCGCTACTTTTTTGGCAATCATTTTTAATTGACCCTAAACTACCTTCTCTTGGTGATATGATCACTCAGACATCGGTATATAAGTCCTTCAGCAGACACTCTTATCCATTTACAGTACAGTGAGTACACAGATGTTGTGTATATAGATACAGTCCAAGCTGGAATTGAACCCACAACCTTAGCATTGCTAGCACCATGCCCAACTGAGCCACAAAGGACAACAGTGTCCCTGTCTCAACCCATCATCATATGAGGACTGTCACCCTCCCTGTGAAGCTAGAGGCACTGACAGGTACTAAACAGCTGTCTGTCTCTGTTAGACTCAAGCCTCAATACCAGACAGTGGCTCCATGGGTCAGAAGCAAGGGAGGCTGGTGGAGGTAGAAATCCGTGGACGGGCTCATTGTAATGCATGGAACGGAATGCATTACAATGAGCCCGTCCTCCGATTTCTACCTCCACCAGCCTCCCCTGGTCAGATGCTCCCCTGGCCAGCCTCCCCTGGTCACATGGAGAGACTGAGGGAGAGGGACCGTAGAACAGGACCTAGTCATCATGCATGGTGCTCTGTGTTGTTATACACACTCCGGGGTCCGTATACACACACACACACACACACACACACACACACACACACACACACACACACACACACACACACACACACACACACACACACACACACACACACACACACACACACACACACACACACACACACACACACACACACACACACACACACACACACACACACACACAGTGATGGAAGGCAGCCAATAGAGACTGCAGGTCTGCTCATTACTGCACAAGTGCCATACATGGTAATGTATAAACACTCTCTCCCTCTGATGCCCCCCCCCCGCCCCCGCCCCCACACACACACACACACACACACACAGACACACACACAGACACAGACACAACCCTGTATCTCTCTGATCTCGAGCAAGAGTGAAAATGTGAAAATAGAGCCTGTCAAACCAAAGCTTAATTACCCATAGGCCTTCTCCCTGGAGGATCCAAACCCAAGCGTGGAAATCTAAATGAAGCTGGACAGAGGACTGCTATTACTGAAAACACACACTAATCACATGCCAAAATTGTATATTTCCACATACACACATGAACACGTACTCTCCAAGCTGTCTCATTGAGCCATTCATGCATGGTGCTCTGTGTAGTTAATGAAACACACATTTGCTGTTGTGAGGATAAGTCATTTTGTGTGATGTAAGTTGAATGTGAATCCATTATTTCTCACTCTGGATGCATGACCTACTTTAACCACTCACTCACACACGTGCACGCAGGCACACGCACACACGCGCGCGCGCACGCACACACACACACACACACACACATGCATACACACACACACAGTGTACTTTCGACTGTAGTTGGACGTAGTAAACAGTGTGCATCAGCCACATCTCTCCATCTGTCAAGGAGTAAAGTAGAGAGGAGAGGAGAGGAGAGGGGAGGAGAGGAGAGGAGAGGGGAGGGGAGGGGAGGGGAGGGGAGAGGGGAGGGGAGGGGAGGGGATGGGAGAGGAGAGGAGAGGAGAGGAGAGAGAGAGGGAGAGAGAGAGAGAGAGAGAGATAGAGGAGAGGACAGCCACAGATAACTAGCTGTGTACGGTTTTCCTGTGGTACCTGAGCGCAGACTGCCAGAGGTCTCTCCTGGGACACACACTCACACTAGGATGCCAATGGAGCACACACACACAACACACACACACACACACACACACACATACACACACACACACACACACACACACACACACACACACACACACACACACACACACACACACACACACACACACACACACACACACACACACACACACTGGGCAGCCGCAGGAGAACCATTCTCTGCCATCAAAGCTTCCTTCACACCAGCGAGCCACCCACTCCTCATCACTAACAACGAACATAACTAACAAATGTCTTGTGAATGCAAATCCAATTCGAAAATGTGAAAAAGGTGTTGCAAAATGCTGATCTGATAAATGTTTTCCTTTTTTGTTTGTGTGTCTGTGAGTGTGAGTGAGTGAGTGAGTGAGTGTGCGTGCGTGCGTGCGTGCGTGTTCTGCACTCTCCTCTCCATGATTACAGCCTACACCGTCTCTCTCTGCTCCACTCTCATTTCACCGAGCTCTCTCCTTCCAACTGACACTCTCTCTCTCTCTACCTCCCTCTATATCCCTCTCTCTCTACTCTGCCACTCTATTATCTCTCTCCTTTCCACTGCCACTTTCTCTCACACATACCTGAGGCCTGTGTGTGTGTGTGTGTGTGTGTGTGTGTGTGGATGAGACACTGATGTTATGCCCTGTCCTCTCCATGATTGCAGCCTCCACTGTCCACTCTCTCATGTCACCTATCTCTCTCCTTCCAATTGCCACTCTTTCTCTCTCCCTTTCTTTCTCTCCCTCCTGGCTCTCTCTCTCTACCTCTCTCTACTCCACCACTCTCTCATTCCCCATCTATCTCCTTCCCACTGCCACTCTCTCTCTCTATCTCCCTCTCTCTCCATACTCCACTCTGTCATTTCCTCTCTCTCTCTCTCTCTCTCTCTCTCTCTCTCTCACCTTTTATCTCTCTCTCCCTCCTCATCCCAGTCTGAGCCATGGGCCGTGACATTACCCCATGCCAGAGGCTCTCCCCCCCCCTGGAGGGGTGTGTGTGTGTGTGTGGAGGGGGGGGCTCTATGGTGTTTATCTGACTCTAGTTTGCCCTTTATGAACAATGCACCACTCCATTACCTATGCTCCAAATGCAGACCCCCCCCCCCGCCACCCTCCTAACCCCTCCATGCTGAGGAGCTGACATGGTCTGAACGGACAGGGGAGGAGGGAGGGAGGGCTGCATGGGGGAATAACTATGAACACAACTACGAGGCTAAGGGTAACGCACCTCAACACGGGTCCATATGCATTTATTAAACCCATCACTGGAGGGGGACGTGGACCTACAAGCTGAAGGTCAGCAAGCATATCTGGCTCAAGGGGAACATTCCCTCTGAATACTCCTCTCTCCAACCAAAGCTCACTGACACTGACAGAGGCTGTGATAATGGATTCTCACGGCCCCCCCAGGGCCGTGAGAATCCATAAATAGATATGAAGTCTAGTTGTAACAGATCAAGAGCGGTGTGAGGCTCAGATGATCTCAGGTCAGATCCTCCCCAGCGTAGAGACATGCAGCGCCTCGAGTCGATGGATGGATGATGTCACGGAGGATGATGATGTCACGGAGGGCGTCGCTGACTCGTTGGCCCGGCGCCAGACGGAAGTAACTAAGGGGGGGGGGGGGGGGGGGGGGTATGTGACATTTTCCAGAGGGGGCGCTATTTGAGCAACAGAAATCAAATAATTTGAGCTTGGTCAAAACACCGGTTGGATCATCGATTATACAACGACGTAGAGTACAATGTGTTTGCAGCTACAGACAGCTGTCTTGCCAGTTGGAGAGCGGGGCGACTGTGCCGCTTTACAAATAGAGAACGACGACTTAGAAAATAAAGGATTTAAATTATTCTACGACTCAGTTCCTATAGTATGATTCCTAACCGCTGTGGGATGTGTTTGATTCCAACCAACACAAAGCTCCCTGCTCCTCCTTGGCAGAGTCCTCTGCTTTCCACATCACAGAAACTGCTATGGAAAATGATTAGCATACTGTAACATTTATACCATGTACTGCTGTATGTCTATTTATACAGTATGTGTGTGTGTGTGTGTGTGTGTGTGTGTGTGTGTGTGTGTGTGTGTGTGTGTGCAGAGACAAGTGTGATCAGCACTGCCCTGGTGCCAGCATGCATCTCACTACACTGTCACAATCGCAGAACCATATGACAGCAGTGACGCCATATCCTCTGTCTCCTTTGGGGTTTGATAATCTCCATCCCTCTCTCTATTTCTCTCTCCATCACGCTCTCCTCCATCCCTCCATCCCTCCCTCCATCCCTCTCCCCATTACTCTCTCCTCCATCCTTCCATCTCTCTCTCCATCCATCCATCCCTCTCCATCACTCTCTCCTCCATCCCTCCATCTCTCTCTCCATCCATCCATCCCTCTCCATCTCTCTCTCCATCCATCCATCCCTCTCCATCTTTCTCTCCATCCATCCATCCCTCTATCTCTCTCTCCATACAACCATCACTCTCTCCTCCATCCCTCTCTCCATCACTCTCTCCTCCATCCCTCCATCCCTCTCTTCACCTCTCCCCTCCAGGTTGTCTAGCAGGACTAATCCTGACCATCTGGAGGGACTTTAGAGAGAGACGGGGAGCGAGTGGATTCACACGCCGTTGGCTTGGCACCGGCTAACCACACAGAACCACGTCAGTACTGTCACCAGAGCTGCTGAGAAAGACAAGACTTTCAGTTTTCCCAGAACCTCCTCTGGGGTTCTTCAATTCCAGAATGGGAAATCATTTGGTCACGGATGAACATGCGGAAAAGACCAGGGAGTGGAAAAAGTCGAGTCAAGCAAGCAACAAAAGGCAGAGTTAAAACCAGAGTGGGCTTCTGCCGCTCCATCGGTGTGTGTCTCATTTCATTTAAAGACATGGGAGATGACTGTCGATGTGTTTGCAGAAAAACAAAAACAAGTTGTGTGCCGGTCTCTAATTACTTATGAAACATAAATGAATGAACAGAAGAGAAACTGCAGTTGCTCACCCCTTCATTTTTTTTCTTCTCCGAGTCAAAATTCTCCGAGTAGTTACAGTTAACTTTAAGTAGGTCATGTTTTTTGAGGAGACTGGAATGGCGCCAACTTGAGGAGGCCATGTTGTGAGCAACAGCGACGGAGGCGTATTGATCGTCAACTTTGTTTCTGTGTCACTTGACATTGAGTGGCCAGCGGTTCGGAATGGAAAGCCAGGCTTGTGTGTATCAGAGTGACTCAACAAACTGCAAAGATGCAAACAGATGAGACGGGAGCTTCCCTCAATAACACTGGTTTGGAATGTGTGTGTGTGTGTGTGTGTGTGTGTGTGTGTGTGTGTGTGTGTGTGTGTACATGTGCGTGCGTGCTTTGTGTGTGTACGTGCGGGTGTATGAAACACAAAAGGCCTTCAGGCGTAGATGGAGCCTTCTTGGAGACACCCTAGGGACTGCTCTGTTATTGGCTGTGCTGCAAGGAGAGCTTCTCCACAGCTTTATGACTTGATTCCTTTAACCTGGTTATAACACCATCGTGACAGATCGCAGCAATTACAGCCATATCTAACATGTGTGAGCCACTGTGCCTCAGTGGACCGAGCCTGGCGCTAAGCAACGCTAAGGTTGTGTGTTTGATTCCCGCATTAGAGCATATATACAAACATGTACAGACAAAATTGCTGCGGCGTATATATATATATATATATATATATATATATATATATATACAGGTCTATATGTATATGTTTGGTTTTTATGCTAACAAGTCTAGTCTCATCTCACATCTCAGTGCTCCTCTTGCTATGGGGGATGTCATTTCAGTGGTCAGGCTGACCAACCCATAAGGGCCAAAGGGTACATCAGCCACAGTGACATCGTCCATTCTACACACTGTCACCCCCAGGGGGTTTTCTAGACACTGGAGATGTTATCAGATGTGTTTAGCTGTTAGACTACGCTCTATATCTACCCAAGCCTAAACGATGTCTGATCAGTCACACTAGGGACGTCTTCTAAGGAGCAAAGTAGTGAGGGAGGTTGGTGTGTGTGTGTGTGTGTGTGTGTGTGTGTGTGTGTGTGTGTGTGGGGGGGGGGTGATGATGATGATGATGATGATGATGAGTGTGTTCCTGAAGAGAGAACACCCTCCCTCGCTCCCTCACGCTCGCTGCTAATCCTTCAAAGTGCAGCTTGAGGCCTCAGTGCTCCCTCTCTCTCTCTCTCTCTCTCTCTCTCTCTCAGGGCCGTAGGGAGAGCATAGGATGTTAAAGCTCTGAAACACTGACGTTAGCTCTCCTCTCGCACCACTGAGGAGGAAGATTCCCTTTACTGACCCCCCGGGGGGGGGGGGGGGGGGGGGGGTGAGAAAGAGAGAGAGAGAGGCAGAGAGAGAGAGGTAGAGGGAGAGAGAGAGAGAGAGTGAGAGAGAGAACCAGTCAGAGAGAGAGAAGCAGAGAGAGAGTGAGTGAGAGGGGCAGAGAGATGGAGAGATGGAGAGATTCCTGCTGTTCCCGACACGTACTTGACTGCAACACATAGAACTCTATTTAAAAACCACTCTGCAGGAAGCCTTGTTGTGCTCAGGCAGCTCTCCTGTTGAATATTCATTCAGACTGATTAATGGATGGTGATTATGTGGGAGTATAGTGTCTCTGATATGGTTAACGGCTACCTTCTGACTATGCCGAGCTGCCACAGTAGAAGGTATAGTATATAGCTGGCTTATTAAATTAGTGCAAGGAGTGACGCTTATTAAATGCATATTTTCTAGTACATTCTCAGATTCCGCTTCACTATAGAAGCATCCCTCAGTATGAAGATACAGACAGAGGTGTGGCGACCCTGGCCAGACCCAGACCCAGACCCAGCCCTGGCCAGACCCAGGATCGACTGTATCCTCAGCCCAGACTCAGACTCGGACCCAGACTCAGACTCAGACTCGGACCCAGACTCAGACCCAGACCCAGACCCAGACCCAGACCCAGACCCAGACTTGCCCAGACCCAGACTCAACCTTGCCCAGACCCAGACTTAACCTTGCCCAGACTCATGCCCCATGCAGGAAGCCCCAGGGTGGAAGCCAAACCACTCGTTACTTATTCATCCAGTGGGCTGTACTACCAGAAGCCACAGAGCTTATCTGGGCCGGCCAAATTATCAACAGCCCATCTAATTAGTGTCAAAATGCTGTTTAATTACAGATGGGCTTGAATTATACACAACATTACTCTGATAGCCTGCCAAACTGGGCCCCTCTCTCTCTCCTCTCCTTAGTGTTTGTGTGTGTGTGTGTGTGTGTGTGTGTGTGTGTGTGTGTGTGTGTGTAATAGTAGTACCACTTCACCAAATTCTTTCTCAAACATTACTTTTTTTGGGCCATCCCTTCTCTTTTATTATCCACTCTCCATTTCGCAGCGTTTGTCTTCTTGAATAAAACTCTGACATTGTCCTTTTTGCCTCAGCAGATCGACATTTTCCCTTTGTTCTGCCCAAGTTCCCGAAAGCATTTGGCGATTGGCCATAAACAGTTAGGCCCTAAACCTTAGGCTTACGCACTAATGCCAGATAAAAGATGAAAGATTTTTTTTTCTTAGGACAAAAAAATGAAAGAAAAACCTCAATGTACTGAATTGCGCAAGAATGATACATTTCTTGACTTTTTTTTGGATGCATTTTTCTCTTTATTCAACCCTGTCTGCCACCCACCTGCCCTTTAACCACACAGTATTTCATGACACTAAACCCTCTCTCCGACCTACGGATATAAGAGTCAACCATCACTAGTGTGTGTGTGTGTGTGTGTGTGTGTGTGTGTGTGTGTGTGTGTGTGTGTGTGTGTGTGTGTGTGTGTGTGTGTGTATCAACATAGTGTGAGCCTCTTGGTGTGTGAGCTGAGACTGATGCAGTTACTGTACAGTGTACACTGAGCGTCAGGGGCCATCTTCCCTATGCCAGCGTCATGTGACACATTAATATACTGCTGGTACTCCGAGTGAGTAAACCTGCCAGAGTAAACCGTTGGCATGACAGCCAACTGACTGATGTGGTGTTGTTTCAGACAGACTGTCTGTCTCTGGCTCACGCACACACGCACACACACACACGCGCACACACACACACACACACACACACGCACACACACCCATAGACACACACACATACGCACAAACACACACACAGCATCCTCACACTGCTCCTCTGTCACTCTGCTTTGCTGCTCACCTCATACACTTAAAGATAGCATCTCCCCATCCATCCATCCATCCCAGCAGAGAGATAATGTGTGTGTTTGTGTGTGTGTGTGTGTGTGTGTGTGTGTGTGTGTGTGTGTGTGTGTGTGTGTGTGCATGTGGGTGGGTAGTTTGGTGGGCTAGCAGAGAGATACTAGATATGTTAAACAGTTGGGATTCTCTCCATAAGCCCCCTGGGGTGGGGGGTGGGGGGGTGGTTTAGATTTGTTTGTTAAACAGAAAGCCAGTTTCCTCCATCCGTAAAAGTAAATAGTTGTTAGGCTTCATCACTCGGGAGCAGCGAGTGATGAGAGATGGAGAGATAGAGAGGGAGGGAGGGAGGGAGGGAGGGAGGGAGGGAGGGAGGGAGGGTGGGTGGGAGGGAGGGAGGGAGGGAGGAAGTGAGAGAGAAAGAGGGAGGAGAGAGGATGTCACTAAGGACACACAGAGAGTGAGTGACAAAACCTTATTGAATTTATTTGTCTTGCTCAGCGGCGGAGATGAATCTCATTTATTGCGTCTGACAGCAAGGGAAGAGCACATCAAAGACTCACACACACACACACACACACAGACACACACACGCCCTGCAAAGACAAATGTCTGTTTCTCAATAATGAATGAGGAGCAGGTTCCCCTTGGAGCTCTGAAACCAAACAGAGACAGTATGGCTTGCTCAGGGAACAGGGCAGAGGCAACACCTACACAAAGACTCACCATCCCTCCTTATCATCTGAGGAGACAGTGTATGTATGTGTGTGTGTGTGTGTGTGTGTGTGTGTGTGTGTGTGTGTGTGTGTGTGTGTGTGTGTGTGTGTGTGTTGTATACATGGACAGAGCCATTCTTAGTTGAGCTGAGGGAAAGTTTCAAAGCTTCAAAACACAGTTAAAATCGATCATTTTGATCTCATGGAAGGTCCTTCTTGCTCCTTCTAGGAATTTTAGAGTGGTTACATTTCTCCGGCCCCATCCCTTAGCTGTTCACCAAACAAACTGGCAGGGAGACTGCGTTGTCGTTTCTTGAATTCCAGATTCAAGAAATCATATCTTTGAATCATATCTTATAAAGTCTAGTATTTTCTATATGGAGTGTTGCGTCTCATGTTCATGTGTCCAGATATTCAAGCCAAAAACACATTATAATCAGTCATCAAAAAAGGTGTTTTGTGTTACTACACAAGTGGAATAAGTTATTACAATGTTGTTACCAGAATTATTACTGCATTACTACACAGGTATACATGTAGGTAGATGAGTAAAGTGTTACCAATCATGAAGTAAGTCCACACTGCTACAAGAGTATATTCAGGGGAGGCTGGTGGAGGTAGAAATCGGAGGACGGGCTCATTGTAATGCATGGAATGGAATGAGGAACGGTATCAAACACGTGAGGGAGAACCACCACAGATGTCAACGTTCGTTAAGCGGCAACCGACGGAATCCAACCGTGTTGATTTGTGTTTAATCATGTTTGAAGGCGTGTCTTTGAAAAAAAAATACAAAATGTAAAAAGCGCCTTGGAGGAGAACATTCGGGGTGTGTCACATTGCTAATAACTGGCTCCCGACCAGGTTGTGCTTTTTGCCCTGCTGCTCTGTGGCAGCTTGAGGAAGCAGCTCGTCCTTGAGGACCCGACATAAATCAACAATCGGCAGCAGAACGAAGAGAGGCGAGAAGTAGGAGAGTAGCTGAGTGTCTGAGCAGCTCCCCTAAGGTCTGCCAGGAAACGCAGAAACTTCACAAACTCCTATCTTACAAGACGTGCGTGCGCCCAGGAGGCCCTGTAATGAAAGCCTAATGTGGCCCACAAATTGGTCTGACAGGCGGGTGAAACGGAAGCCTAACGGGGCCGCTCATGAAGACGAGACTTAGCAAAGACATACACCCACTGAACACTTTATTAGGAACACCTGTACACCTTCTCATGGTGGAGGCGGTGTAATGGTGTGGAGAATGTTTTCTAGGCACACTTTGGGCCTGTTAATACCAATCAATCATGGCTTGAATGCCACAGCCTGTTAGAGTATCGTTGCTGACCATGTGCATCCCTTCATGGCCACAATTTACCCATCTTCTAATGGCTACTTCCAGCATGATAACGCACCATGTCACAAAGCAAAAGCCGTCTCAAACTGGTTTCAGGAACATGACAATGAGTTCAGTGTTTTTCAGTGGTCTTCCTAGTCACCGGACCTGAATCCAACAGAACACCTTCGGGATGTGTTAGAACGGGAGATTCACAGCTTGAAAGTGCACCTGAAAAATCTGCAGGAATTGCGTGATGCAATCATGTCATAATGGACCAGAATCTCAAAGGAATGTTTCCAACATCTTGTGGAATCAAAGCCACAAAGAATTGAGTCTGTTTTGAGAGCAAAGGGAGGCCCTACCCAGTAATAGTATAGTGTTCCTAATAAAGGGCTCGGTGAGTGTAGTTAGCGAAGACATGACACTATGCTCACAGAGAGAGCAGCCTCTACGGTACCACCCCCATGTGGGGTCATTAAGGCTCTCCTGTAATTGGTCCTGTGTGGACTTCACACCTGAGTTGGAACTGAAGGAGGTAATTAAGGGCTTCATCTTTAACAGGGACGGCCAGTGGAGGGAGAAATTGGAGGATGGGCTCCTTGTAAATAATTGGCATGGAATACACGTCTGACACCATTCCTCATTCCGTTCCATCCATTCCAATGAGCCCGTCCTCAGATTTCTCCACCAGCCTTCCCTGATCTTCATTGACCGGACCATCAGTAATGGTGCCATATTGCCTTCAACATCTCCAGAAAGGGAATCATAAAGCAGGTGTAATGGGCCAAAGTAAGCCTTTACCAAGGGCTGGCTGACGGTGATTGCCAAGGACTTGTGCTGCTGAGGCTGAACCCCAGCCAAGAGAAAGGCTGCTGACTTCAACACTACAGCCAATATGGGTTTATCTCAAGGAAATAGGCCAAGGCAAAGACATCTAGGCATCTATGCACTGTGAGGAATGCACACAGGGAGTGAAATACAGCTTAGTCACCCTTTAAATGCCCTTACATGATGCTGCAGTATTTTTCCACCAAGTGATATAAGCTATGCTACTCCATCATATGCAGTAAATAAACATTAAGTAAACAAATTAACACCAACTCATATTCAGGAGAGTGCACTAGCACTACCATGGGAATACATAGAGCAGTGAAAAAGAAAAACTGGTTAAACTGAAAACTCTCTCTGTCTCCCTGTAAACAACCAATTGGCAGTTTGTATTACCTTTTTTTTTTTTATTACCTTTTTTTTCCTAGAAGCTGACTTTGCTGTTCTATGCCAATTACCACTAGCAACGTTCTGTTCTGCCACTGGGTTAATGTTCCGCTTCTCATATTCATGAGTGTTGGCCAACAGCATCTTCATTATTATTGTCACCAACTCTGCATTCATCCGTGCCTCTATGTCTACCTCTGCACTGATTAACACAGCTCCACCAGAGTTCACCCAATAAAAGATTCCATTTCAGAATCTGGCAATAACAGGGGTAATTGCTATGATGGAGAGAAATGAGATAACAGAATGACAAAAAAGAAAAGAAGGAGATGAGAAAAGACAAAACGGATGGAACTGCCAGAAAGCTGGGAAGAGATACGCCCAAGGTCATAAAGTCTCTCTCTCTCTCTCTCTCTCTCTCTCTCTCTCTCTCTCTCTCTCTCTCTCTCTCTCTCTCTCTCTCTCTCTCTCTCTCTCTCTCTCTCTCTCTCTCTCTCTCTCTCTCTCTCTCTCTCTCTCTCTCTCTCTCTCTCTCTCTCTCTCTCTCTCTCTCTCTCTCTCTCTCTCTCTCTCCCACGCACTCTCTTTCACCCTGAAAAAGCATTACCCCAGAGAGTTGAAATACAGAGCTTCTCCATTGTCTTCTACATTTGCATACTCTATTCCCGTGGAATCGATATAGTAGCAGATTGCCTGACATTCCATAGGTTCCATAGGTTCCATAGGTTCCACAGTGATGACAGGAGTTGGGGAGGAATTAGGAGCGAGGGACAACATGATGAGTAAGGGGGATGCGAGGGGTGCAGGGGACCTTCTCTGCCTGGGAGAGGATGCCTGATGCTGTCTGACTCTTCATCTCAGATGAGGAAGATGAGGGTCACCCTGTATCTCTCTGACAACAGACTGACTGCAGGTGAATGAGGAGCCTCAGTGTTGGTGTGCTCTGCATGCTTCTGCTGCAGTGGTGGATTCACAGAGCTTTGGGTCCAGCAAGGATAAACAAGAAGTGAATGGAAATCGCACTGGATATACTGTACATTTGCCTTAAAGAGCCCTTCACACCTCTCCTCTCTCTCCCCCGGAGCCAAATCAATATACAATGAGAAAGAGACTACCCAGATCAACCAATCAGACGATGATGATGGAGATGATAAACGAGGACGTTTGCTTAATAGCCTGTTATGGCGAGAGAGGGAGGTGAGAGGAGCCATTTTGCGAGACGTCTTTCCGGGCTTTATCTGAGCGATTAGATCAGGAGCCAAAGGCACCACGCTCTGGAAAGTGGTGTTGACGCGTATCTTAATAGCTTCAGCTCTGCTTGGTGAAACCTGCTAGCTGGGAGAATGATGAGAGATGATGAATGTTTGTTTTCTCTGACATTGCAATAACTTTAAAAGTCAGGGTTGTGTGTGTGTGTGTGTGTGTGTGTGTGTGTGTGAGCTTCTGCGGAAACAGGAGGGGGAATTAAGCTTCATATCTAACAGTGATTGTTGGAGACAGATCTCAGAGGAGGAAATTGAACAGTATGCTCTCTAAAAAACAAATTCATTAATATTTGAAATGAAAAGCGAGGATTGTGTGTTGGAAAGGATAAGCCAACCCATCTGAAAGCCGTACTGGCTCTCAACAACAAATAAAGACTCTAAGTGATCTTGAAGAAGAGGCCAAATAGACTAAAGCTATGTACACACACACAGGGAGACGCAAAGATACAAAACGACCATTAGTCATAGGACCCTTGCTGACAGCATTCTGTCTAGTGGTGTGACTAGAAAGAATAGGATCCAGGTCTATTTTTTTTCTTCGATTTTGCATTCCTTATGGCCTTATGTCATGTAATATGGAAAGTCATTTTCTAATTTCTTTCACCACCCTATAAAACACAGATGATATTCTTACATTAGAATGGACTGTCACATTTATTTCTAATACCCGTTCCTACGAAACAGGTGAATGTAAGTGGGCTCCCTCTTTGATGGCACTAAGCATGCTTTGAACTCGGTACTCTGTGAGGTAGAAACTTAGTTCGGCTCTCAGAGAAACTTTTGGATGACTTCCTCTCCGCTAATTCCCTGAGACATTCTGCATTGCATATTCAGCCAAACTCAAATCCCTCACTGCAAAAAAAAAAAAGAAAAAAAAATCCAAACGTTACTGTACAGTACGTGTCCAGTGGCAGTGCTAGCAGCTAGCTAGCCTATCAAAAGCACTGAATCGAATCACAGTCAAATACATTCGCCCTACAGAACAAATTAGCTCAGTTTCAACTCGGGTTCGTACACAGACAATGAAAACTGACCAACTCCGCATGCTTGACATTTCATATTTGACACTCGTCTCCCCTAAGGCCAACGCTAGCCCTTTAGATGACTTTCCTCCCCGTCTCTGTCCAGCAATCACAACAGAGACTTGGGGACTTCCTCAGTCCGCCTGCAGCCAGGCAGCAGCGCTCGCCTGTGTGTAATGAGATTAAGCCCAGCTCTTGGCAAAACTATTCTGGAGGAGATGAGACCAATTAGTCTGTTGTCTGGCCTAGAGAGAGTCTCACTGCCACTGCGCTGTGTGTGTGTGTGTGTGTGTGTGTGTGTGTGTGTGTGTGTGTGTGTGTGTGTGTGTGTGTGTGTGTGTGTGTGTGTGTGCGTGTGCGTGTGTGTGTGCGCATGCGTGTGTGCCTGCGTGTGTGCGTGCATACTCTGTGGAGTGATTACTGGAGAGAGTCTACAGGCCTATACACACCACATAACAAAAGTCCCCTAATAAAGAGAGTGCTTGTTTACGAGCCCAGAGATGGGGAAAGCTTCTTATCGTCGTCAAGGTTACTGGAAGAGCCACCCAATCCTATTTAGTTTGAGATGAGAGGGAGGGAGGAGGCAGAGGTTGTATACAGACTTCTCCTTCATCGTACACTGAGAAAGACTAAGGGGAGGGTGGTTAAGTAGCAGGGCATTTCAAAGCCCACTTTGAGAGACAAACCGATTAGAGGTGTGTCAAGGACACTCTAGGGGATGTATTCTCCCAAAACAAACACTTCTAGAAATAGTTCCCTCTTGTCCGGCTATAACGTGTATAACATGTTTTGATTCAGATTTGATTGATATGGCCTTTAAAGGACAATCTGTAATTGGTATATTTTTTACTTTTAAGTTAATGATATATAGCCATTGATTATTGAAGAGTATAACGTATAAATGTCTCATGAGCTTAGTTCAGCTGTCTTACCCCATCAGAACCCAAAATGTAAGCTTGTTTTACTCCATTGTAAACAGTGTAAACAATGCAATTGTAAACAAACACTGTATAGCTTCAAAACAGAGTTAAAAATATAATTCTGATCCATAACTATGTCAATGAAATTGAGAGTGCTTACATTTCTCCAGCCCCATCCCTCAGCTGTTTACTAAAAAAGTAAAGGTTGGGAGGCCACTTTGTTGTTTGTTTGAATTACAGATAGCAACTTTAATTTAGCTACCCATCCCCCCCCCCCCCACCCCCGAAGAGAGAGGCAAAAGAATTAGACTCAGTACAGTGTACTTAGTCTATTGAGTGATCTTACAGAACCATAACATCACAGCGTTCTCTCAGACATAACCCCAAGCCCCCTGTGATTACAACATGTTAACAACACCTCCAGCCTTCAACACCTTGAGCTCCAGTGAGTGATGTGTTAGCTGGCTAGCCTGGCGGGCTAGCTATCACACCAGTGGGAGGTAAAAGCTCTCTGCTTCTCCGCTAACAGCTGCTGCAGTCCTATCTGTCTGCCCCCAGGGCCATCACTGCAGCAGGCAGCCGAGACCCCATCAGGAACCACAATCAGTCCAAGAGCTAATTAGGCCCGCGTTGCACTTTGTCTTCCTCACTCAAACCTCAACAGGCAGCAGCGATCAATTCTGTAATTGAAAAAGTTTGTATGGCCTCGCCTCAGTAAGTGCTTGTGTTCTGGGGAGGGTGGGACGGGAGGTTGGGCGGAAGGGGGAGGGGAGGGGGTTCTTAAAAGTAAGCGCTTCTATTCTTTTTTTATTTAGAGTAATGAGGAGTTGCTTAATGTTCTAAAGGTAGTTAGTGTTGGGTAGAGGAAGGGAGGGGGTTAGAGAGAGAGAGAGAGACAAAGAGAGAGAGAGAAAGAGAGCGAGAGAGAGACAGAGAAAGACGGCTATCACTCTGGGACAACATCATTTGTGATGTCATTAGCCCCTCTAACTGTATTACAGGAAGCAAGTTCAATATCTCAACTTCTAAAAAAAACATCATTAATTTCCTCAAGCAGGGCTCTGGAAAGAACATGAAATATAAACACAGAGTTGTAGCTCTTCAGATAACCAGGCGGCCACTGTATTGGGTATCATGGGGGGAATCGATCGCAGAGTGAACAAGCGTAGAGTTTGTAGGCATCACTTATTCTCATCATTTATCAATCAATCTACCCCATCCCCAGGACACCTGTGGTCCTATGCTCCACACACACACAAACAGACACAAACAAACAGATACACACACACACACACACACACACACACACACACACACACACACACACACACATCTTCTCATCATCAACAGACTTCAGCAGGTAGCGGTAACAAGCTGCTTCAATGTGTTGCAAAGCCCCCTGCCTCCATGAAGATATGGAGTTAGACAACACAGCAGGGTGTACAGAGGTTGAGTGTGCGTGTGTGTATACATGAGAGAGAGAGAGACAGAAGAGAAACGGATGAGAGAGAGACAAGAGAGAGAGAGAGAGATGGAGAGGAGAGGAGACAGAGACAGATACAAAGCGTCTAACAGAGTCTGCAGCCAATCTCCTGCTCTCTGCAGCATGTCTGTCTCGAGCCTGTTCTCTGCTACCTGCCTCTCTGGTGCTCACTGCTCTGGGTTTTTCCTGAGTGTCTGTCGAAGCATCAGAGCAGGCTTGTATGTCTGGCTCAGAGTACGTCTCCTCCTCCGCTGCCCACACACAGCACTTAGCCTACTGTTCCACGAGAGCTCGAACTATTCTGAGCCATACAGGGACTAGCCTACCTAAAGGGGGAGGATAGACAGACAGACAGACCGACCGACCGAGCGACAGACAGACAGGCAGACAGGCAGAGAGACAGACAGACAGGCAGGCAGGCAGGCAGATAGACAGACAGACAGACGGAGGGACAGACAGACAGACAGACGCAATGTTGCTGTGTGAGAACACAGACGGACGGACGGTCAGACAGACAGATAGACAGACAGGCTTCCTGAGTGTTCAGACAGACAGACAGACAGACAGACAGACAGACAGGCTTCCTGAGTGTCCAGACAGACAGACAGACAGACAGACAGGCAGGCTTCCTGAGTGTCCAGACAGACAGACAGACAGACAGAAAGATAGACAGACAGACAGGCTTCCTGAGTATCTAGACAGACAGACAGACAGACAGACAGACAGACAGACAGACAGACAGACACGCACAGTGCTGTGCTGTGCTGTGCTGCTGTGTGACCTGTGTGAGAGGCTAGCTGGGATGTGTAGCTCTGCTGAGGTAAGCTAGTTAGCTGTTGGACCACGGGGAGAGAGGAGAGGAGAGGAGAGGAGAGGACAGGAGAGGAGAGGAGAGGAGAGGAGAGGAGAGGAGAGGAGAGGAGAGGAGAGGAGAGGAAAGGAGAGGAGGTGTGCAGCCGGGGTTTGTGTGTCTGGCTGCTTCAGCCACTTATTGCCAGTCTAGTAGAGCTGCTGTGCTGTGCTATCTCCCCTTACAGAGCCTGTCTCATCTCTCCACACGCAGCCGGCTGTCGGCTAGCCAGGTCTGGCCTCTATGGCAACCGAGAACACTCACTTCCAACCCAATCCATTTCAAGTACACTCCACAGAGAGAGTGAGAGAGAGAGAGTGAGAGAGAGAGAGAGAATGAGAGAGAGAGAGAGTGAGAATGGAACGAGAGAGAGAGAATGGAACGAGAGAGAGAATGGACAGATAGAGAGAGAATGGAGAGAACGCCAGAATCCATAAAAGGCCTATGAGAGTGGGCGTGCCCTAAACAAATCAAAACGACACTTACTCGCTCACGCTTTCCATACTAAATTCAGCTACTATGTGTGTGTGTGTGTGTGTGTGTGTGTGTTTACAGTGTATGGCAGCGGAGAGTACTGAACTTTTGAACGATTCTCGACCTTAAAAAGGAACATGACTGATGTGACTCTGCTCTGCGGAGGTTTGATACACACCCTCTGTTCTCGGACATTAATAATGTGGTACTAAAGGCCCCTTTCCTTTCCTCTCCGCTCCTCCATCAATTCTCTGCCTCCGCTGGCTCTCTCCCTTCGTACAGTACTTGGCTCTGAGCTCTGGAATCTTTCCTGCAGAATTCCGCTCACCTTCCCTGGAGAGATGGAATATTTAGCACACACAATCCATTTTGACTGTTTGTTTTTTTTCCCCTTCTTTTTCTCGGTAAGAAGGACTGAGGCTGGAGAACGATTTCCACAGAATGCCGAGCGGTCCAGGTAAATAAGGACAGAGTACGGTAAATCTCCTTGTTGTGGCATTAGAGCTACAGCAGAAGTGTAAGTTAGTAGCCACTCTGGGACGGTATCAGACAGATTAGAAGCCCTAAATATCCTTTTGTGCTTTAAGCTGTACAACAAGCAGGGTGTGTGTGTGTGTGTGTTTACCATACAGTTCCTAAACCCTCCAGGGTAATCACACACAGTCCTGTAAGTCCACTGTCTTATCTCCACTGCTTAAAAAAAGCAAGACTAGCCTCCACCACTCTCTCTCTCTTTCTTTCTCTCTCTCACTTTCTCTCTCCCTCTCTCTCTCTGTCTGTCTGTTTAGGAAAGCCTACTCTGTCTGTCTGTCTGTCTGTCTGTCTGTCTGTCTGTCTGTCTGTCTGTCTGTCTGTCTGTCTGTCTGGGGGACACTCCTGTTTCGACACATGACAGGGTGATGTTAAACTGACAGGACATGGCCCTTCAGACGTCTCCATCCCGCGGGGCGACATGAGCGCTGTGCAGAGCAGATGTGACCAGCGGAAGGAAGGCTGCCTCCTCCACAGGTACAAGTAGGCTGAGCCAGGCTGCAGAGAGCACCACAACCTTCTCCTCCACCTCCAGAGGTCCTCCAGGGCTCATCAGGGCCATCCTATCCTAATGAGCTTCTTCTTGAGAGCTTTACAGGACTCCTCCCCCTCAGCCCTATCTAGAGAACCAGAGCGGGACCAGAGTAAAACCCCCGACTGTGAGTCTTAGTCAGCCTAGCCAGCAGGGCTTAACTCACATTCTCTCTGACTTTGAGGCGTTCTGGAGAACATGCTGCATGCTGGCCCATAGCCAAAGCAGTAAAAATGAACATAAAAAACCCATCGAGCTATACTTCCAGTCCACGCTCATGTTCATATTGCCAAGTCATTTCGGAATGGTGACCTGAATTTTAATGTTCACCCATAACAGTAAATACAATACAGTGAGGGGAGGGGGGGGGGGGGGGTTCAGCTGGGTTCCATCGCTGTGAGCCCAGTTCTGCCACTCAGGGCATCTGTAGCACACACTCCCTGCCCCCCCCCCCCCTCTTCTCTCCACCCCTCTTTCCAGCCCTGAAGTAGAAGGGGGGGGGGGGGGGTGGTTGACAATGTAAATGACAATGTTATGTCACCTAGAGAGCTGCCGTGGCGACGCTACAGTAGATCTAGGTGGATGATGTAGTGGTGCCTGTCCCCCCCCCGGCGCCTGTCCCCCTACCCCCTCCAGCGGAGCAGGTGAGCAGGAATAGGGAACGTTACACTGCTGGGGTCTTTGCAGGCCTTCCAGGCATTCATTATTTAGACCAGCTATAAATACATCAGAGGCAGCTCCCAGCACAGGCTGCATCTGGATCTCACAGCATCCTGCTCCAAGCCTTCAGTCTGATGTGGAGAGCAGCCTGATCCACAGTCGCGAGGTAACACACACACACACACACACACACACACACGTGCGCGCACAAGCACGCTCACGCACACACACAGATACACACACAGATACACACACACACACACACACACACACACACACACCGAACACTTTATTAGGAACACCTGTACACCTTCTCATGGTGGAGGTGGTGTAATGGTGTGGGGAATGTTGTCTTGGCACACTTTGGGCCTGTTAATACCAATCAATCATCGCTTGAATGCCACAGGCTGTTTGAGTATTGTTGCTGACCGGCACAGGCATGCATGTACACCCATACATCACAACCATATCCTGCACAACTCATTATAAAAGGCATTCAAATGTTCACGCATACATACACACACATGCATGCATGCATGGGCACGCACACACACACACGCATATACACACGCACGCACGCACGCACACACACACACACACACGAGCGAGTGAATGCACACACATGATAAATCAGGCCAATCACACAAACGTGACAGTAATTGGGCATACAAACAGGCAGAGTATACAACACCTCAAGAAAATGAGATTACTAAACCTGATATGCCCGACAGGCAGCTCCCACTACACGACACACCCTGTATATCCATGGTGAGGTTCAGACACTGTCTCACAAGCTGCCCAGACACACACACACACACACACACACACACACACACACACACACACACACACACACACACACACAGCCTTAAAAAGCTGCTTCACGTCTTGGATGAGTAATATGAAACGCAGCCCATGAAATCAAACAACCAATCAGGTTCCAGCTTGGACAACACTCATTGTTGACTGCATTGGGGGGAGAATGTCAACTTCATTATGTCACTCTGAGCTGGAAATAATTCCCGGCAGATCTATTAGACACGTATGCTGTTCAAGTCATGTAGGAGAGCCGGGCTCTGAGATCTGACCAGCCTGTGATGGTTAGACTGATTCTGATGTGTCAGAACTAATATATATATATGCCATTTAGCTGACGCTTTTATCCAAAGCAACTTATAGTGCAGTGAGTGCATACATTTCAGTATATATGGTCCCAGCGGGAATCAAACCCGCAACCTAAGCGTTGTTAGCGCCATGCTCTACCAACTGAGCCACAGAGGACCACTCTACATGGAATGGATTGTTAGGGGAACGGAACCACATAAGGTGTCTTGGCTGGTGGAGGTAGAAATCACTGGAATGCATGGAACGGAATAAGGAATGGTATCAAACACATGTGACATTCCTCATTCCATTCCATTAATTACAATGGGCCCGTCCTCCGATTTCAACCTCCACCAGCCTAACTTGAGGCTGTTGTTTCTTTGATGTGCATGGCCTGCTGCGCAAACTGCTATACTGTTGCTGACGGCTAGCATATTTGAAAGGATAGACAGCGTGTGTATATTTGCCTTTGGCTTCACACAATGATATTGGCAGATTATGAAAACATTTTCTGGTAGACTGCCCATATCCGATACTGTTTTGGTTTCTTGTCAGAGGTCATTGAGGTCAAAGGCAAATCCTCTGTTTCACCAGTTTACTATTAATGACTCAAAGAGGACTTTGATCAGAAGCCAGTTGACTGCAGTCAGTCAGTCAGTCAGTCAGTCAGTCAGTCGGACGGTCAGTCAGTCAGTCAGTCGGACGGTCAGTCAGTCAGTCAGTCAGTCGGACGGACGGACGGTCATCGTCCATTTGAATAGAGCTTGTGACTCATTTGAGTTAAATTGTTCTCCAGACCTCCCACTGGACATGGACTGAAATGAACCAGCGGCATGTTGTCGATAGAGAGAGGTAAACAGATCGATGCTTCGTTTAAGCACTTGAGGGGGAGAAGGCCCTCCTGAGGGCCAAACACAAATCACGTTGTTCTCCACACAGAGACCGAGCCAGACTCACTATGCAAATGGACAACATTACTCACCTACTCTACAAGCGGCAGCAACAGTGTGTGTGTGTGTGTGTGTGTGTGTGTGTGTGTGCCTGTGCCTGTGTGTGTGTGTGTGTGTGTGTGTGTGTGTGTGTGTGTGTGTGTGTGTGTGTGTGTGTGCATCTGCGCACGTGTGTGTGTGCATCGTGCGTGTGCGTGCACATGCACGGAGAGGATGCAGAGAAGTAGAATAGATCTCTTTTTACAATCATGAAACCCACACACATACCAAGCCAGTACAAAGTGAAGCAACAATAGCAGC
>NC_139658.1:8374065-8409065 GCF_951799395.1 Argentina silus | reverse complement strand
ACTCATTATGCTATTGATAGTCTTTATGGAGAGCGGCTGTTCGTCTTCTATCTGTAATCTTGTTCTGGTAGTTAGTTAGTCAGAATACAAACCTCTCTAATAGGAATGGGTTTGTGCCACTGCATGGGGTTAACCTGGGTGGGAGCCCTGGTGATCAGCCAGCTGTGGGAAGCTCTCCTTTGGCCTTTGGATGAGCAGAGAGGTGCAGTAGTAGTAGGCCAGGGTCAGTTGATGCTCACGGGACACTGGACAGTGTGTGTTGCCTCTCTGCGAGCGCATACACACACACACACACACACACACACACAAGCTAGGACTGTCACACAAATATACACACACACGCGCGCACGCGCGCACACGCACACGCACACGCACACACACACACACACACACACACACACACACACACACACACACACACACACACACACGTCTCACTGACCTGCCACTAACCCTGCGAGAGCCATCTCCCATCCCCTCCCGCCCGCTGCCCCCCCCCCCCGCCCCATCCCCCCTTCCTCTCTGGTCATCATCATAACCACATCATAATCACCCTAAGCTAAGCTGTGTCCCTGGCATGCTTCCCATCGCAGGCAACCACAGTACACAGTCTCTCTATGGCTGATGTGTATGCCTGCCTATCAATTTGCAGCAGAAATGTAAGCTCCAGTGCAGGCTAATGTTGCCTCAAAAGAGCACGGTAATTCAGATGTCCAGGCCCATTACCTGTGAGCCATTTAGAGGTGACCTCATCTTTCAGTGGCTAAACACACCAACCGGGACATAAAGCACCTCTGGATGAGAAAGTTACTGACCCGGGTGTTAGACAGACACACACACAGACTTACACACAGACTTTGTGTACACACACACGGGGTAAATTCACATACCAAGTACATGCACATACACACGCACACATATATACACACACACACACACATACATATATATACACACATATATATACACACACACACACACACACACACACACACACACACACACACACACACACACACACACACACACACACACACACACACACACACACACACACACACACACACACACACACACACACACACACACACACACACACACACAGGTCTGAGGTGGTGTGGCTGCTGACATCTCTGACCCGTGCTCCAGGGGGGGAGAGTCAATGGCGGTGGTTCCTGGAGCGGGGTGGTGGTCACTGTAGCAGAAAGATAACGTCCTTCATGGCTGTGACGGGATGGGCTGGGGTCAGTATCCACATGGGCTGGCCTGCCTCTGGTCAAATAAACAACCTCTCAGACTCCTCCTGACCACCCGCCCATGATAATCACATCTGTGACTCAGGGTGACACACGCTTTCAAACCCTTTGTGGCTACTGTCGGTAGAGCATAGGCACTAGCTGGGTGGTGGGTTCGATTCCCATCGGGACCATCTATACCGCAGTCCAAAATGGATACACTCACTGTTTTGGAAGCGGCTATGGGTAAAAGTGTCCGGTAAAAGGCATGTGTTTATTAAATGTATTTCTTAAATGGATATTTAAACCAACACAAATGTATACTCACACAGCTTTGCTGGTGAGTATACATTTTATGTGAAGTTTATTCAAAAGAAGGAATGAATGATATGGGATTTTGATGAGGGTGATGCATCCCTTCAACCCAACACAGGACACACCAGTGTTGATCTTATCGTATTTACATTCAAGAGAAAGAGGATGAACGATGAGTCATGATTCAGGAAGTCATTCCATTAGGACTCAACGCCCTGCAAAAGGATGAGGATAGCGAGAGATACATTGTAGCCAATGACAACGAGGAATGATCAAATGTACTGTTGTGATAGGGTGCACATGCTTGCTTGCTTCTTTTGATTTGTTCAATTTAATATATAATATGAGGCCGGCCCCGATGGTTGTTGCCTCTTTCAAGGGATGCTCGTCAGAATGAAGTATGCTTATCAACTACGCTGACTGAGACTGAGGCAGAGGGGGAGACCGCCCAAATGACAGTGTTTCTGTCTCAGAAATCCTCAAAATATCCTTTCAGAATATCCTCAAAGTATGTTAATACATAAATACTGTATATGGCACTGATATTAAAAATCATACAGACTAGGGCAGCGCTCTATGTCTTTGCTCATAATAATACAAAGGAACAAATTGTCTGTGTGTCTGTGTGTTTGTGTGTGTGTGTGTGTGTGTGTGTGTGTGTGTGTGTGTGTGTGTGTGTGTGTGTGTGTGTGTGTGTGTGTGTGTGCGTGTGTGTGTAGATTTAATTCTCTGCGTTGGGTGACCATGCAATTTCCCATAAAAGGCTTTTTTTTTTTTCATACAGCTCGGATTTTAGTTTATGAGATTATGTTTGTATATATATAAATATATATATCCCCTTCCTGTGTGACCTTTTCCCCCCTTCCTTCTGTCTCTGTCTCTGTCTCTGTCTCTGTCTCTGTCTCTCTTTCTCTTTCTCTCCCCCCCCCCCCCCCCCCCCCCGCCTCTTATTACTCATTCAACATGGGTATTGTGACCTATGGCGTCACTGTTAAGTCCCTGGGCATGGAGGGCAGTGATATATCCCACCCGCCCTGACCAGCCCAGACCACACGCCTCGATCTAACCTGCTGTGCTTATGACAACAGACCAGAGTGCTGTCAACCTGCTTCTAACATACCAACCCATTGATCCCGCAGCCGTTCTCACACCCATAGGAAGTAAGACTTGTGTGGACCTGTCTTCTGCTTCTGCAACGTGACGCAGCAGGTGGACGTATGAGTGCTGTACACTCCCAGGACGCTAATTCTCACACCTGTACTCTTGTAATAGATACTCATTGAAGTATTTCATCAAATACAAGAAAACGATTATGATTTTCGGCGGGAAATGTTGCCTCTCCATTCAAACGACTTAGAACACAACCAACCCTCATACATGAACACATCTACAGCCATCAGCCAATCCTAACTCAGAACCTAAAGCCATCAGCCAATCGTGAGACAGAACCTACAGTCATCGACCAATCATCAGACAGAACCTACAGCCATCAGCCAATCGTGAGCCAGACCCTACAGCCATCAGCCAATTCTCAGACAGACCCTACCGCCATCAGCCAATCGTCAGACAGAACCTACAGCCATCAGCCAATCCTTAGACAGAACCTACAGCCATCGGCCAATTGTCAGACAGACCCTACAGCCATCAGCCAATCAACAGACAGAACCTACAGCCATCAGCCAATCAACAGACAGAACCTACATAAACATAAACCAATGCACACAATGAGGTTGCAGTCCTGATCCAGTCCTCACAGTACACAGCATGCCTCTGTTTCCTGGTGCCTTTATTCCAGGGCGATGCTGGAGAGTGCAAGCGAGACCAATTTGATTAGAGTGGGACTAATGAGACAGCACTGGGGACTTTTACTGTAATACCACCATCCTGCACCCACACATACACACACAGGCATACACAGACACAGAGACACACACAGACACACACACAGACACGCTGACACAGACACACAGACACACAGACACACAGACACACAGACACACACACACACACCAGAGAGTGCACAGTCGATGCCTCTCCTAGATGAATTATTAAGGATCCGGAGTAAGGGTAGCATCGACTTCACACTTGTTTGTTTTATTGTGTTGTTGCTGTACGCCCCCCCCCCCCCCTTCTTTCAGCCCACCGCCCCCACATACACACACCATTGCATGTGAGAATAGGTTCTCCCACTAAGATGTTTCTGTGTCACAGGGAAGCCAACTCTATGGGCTTAGCATCTGCCTGGGGGAGATGGGAGATGTTTGAATAGCCACAGAAGCAGGACACACACACACACACACACACACACACACACACACACACACACACACACACACACACACACAGGCACAGCAGCACAACAGCGGCAAAAGGGCAGGCACAGCATGTCATCAAAACAACGAACATAGAAAATAAATACAGGAAAACATGATGAATGCTCTTCAGCGTGAGTGAATGAGGACTGTCCTTGATGTCTGGACAACAGAAGACTGAGGTTGGCCTACAGGGCCACCGGAGAGGAACATTTGGCATCACAATATACACATTCAGCAGACATTCATTCACCTTCTCCTCCTCCTCCTCCGAATCCTTGAAAAAGCAACCACACTTCCTCTCCTCCTCAACTGGCACACAATTGATTCACTCAATGAGCAAGATTAAAAGGGACTCGAGAGAGAGAGAGAAAGAAGAGAGAGGGAGACAGAAAAAAGAAAAGAGAGGAGAGAAAGGAGAAGAGAGGGAAAGACTTTAATGAGGAGAGTGGGATGCTTGAGGCATGGAGAAATACTCTCACACTAATTGTCATGCTCTGCTATAGATGCTCTGCACTTCTACTATGGTTCCTGACAGGATCACGTGCCCCTGTGTTGCACGAAGGCTGCTGATTAGTGTGTGTGTGTGTGCGTGTGTGTGTATGTGTGTCAGATTAGAGTTAGTGTAACCTTGTTGGGACCAAGTTTTTCCTAGTTTGGAAATCCTTTGCAGAAATTAGCTACAAAGGGGCGGAAACCCACTTTAAATGAGTGACGCCTTGCGACACATCAAACCAATCAAATACCTAGCGCCTTCATCGACTAGATTTTGTGTATAGAGCGCACTTCTGGCAAAACAGGATTCCGAGGAGAGGAGAGGAGAGGAGAGGAGAGGAGAGGAGAGGAGAGAAGAGGAGAGGAGAGGAGAGGAGAGGAGAGGAGAGGAGAGGAGAGGAGAGAAGAGAAGAGAAGAGGAGAGGAGAGGAGAGGAGAGGAGAGGAGAGGAGAGGAGAGAGCTAGTGTATGTGATCAAGTGTTTCTTTTCCTGTTTTTCAATTCAAACCTGTTATTACAAAGGGATTAGAGCTTATTGCAACATTAGAGTCATCATCACATTATGATAATCAAGCTAGGCAGACCCCCCTAGAAGTTAGAGTACTGCAGCCCTGATATCTGATGTGGACATAAATATCGCCTCTTATCTCAGATTCTACCATGACAAATAAACTGCACGGCATTACATGAGGTAATGTTGCCTAGTAGGGCTGAGATCAGCTTCAAGAACTTCCTAATGTTAATGTTCCCATTTCCCTATCATCATCCACTTCTACTGGCAACACCACTTGGAGAGCTGTACTATAGAGGAGGACGGGGGCTCGTTGGAACGCGTGGAACGGAATGAGGAACGGTATCAAACACGCGTGTTTGATACCGTTCCTCATTCCGTTCCACGCGTTCCAACGAGCCCCGTCCTCCGATGTCGACCTCCACGCCGGCCTCCCCTGGCATACAGCGTACCTGGGTGTAATATGCTGTTCTCGTCAGGCTGACTAATGTAGCCCTTGAAGCTCTTCTTCTCCGGTGTGGGATGTTGCCTGGAGTTCTCATTGTAAATGAGATCAATGAGATCTCCTCGCTGACAGGAGTCAGGAGAGAGAAGCTGGCTCTCCAACAGGAGCACACCAGATGTTTCTATCTGACCAGGGGGCCTCTCTTTCTTGTTCTCTCTCTCTCTTGTTCTCTCTCAGCTTGTTCTCTCTCTCTTGTTCTCTTTCTCTTGTTCTCTCTCTTGTTTTCTATCTCTTTCTATCATCTCTCTCTCTCTTTCAGCTTGTTCTCCCTCTCTTGTTCTCTATCTCTCTCTCTCTCTCTCTTCCCTCCCTGCTATCCTCTCTCCCTCTCTCTCTCTCTCTTGTTCTATGTCTATCTCTCTTTCTCTCTCTCTCTCTTTCTTTCGCTCTCAGCTTGTTCTCTCTATCTCTCTTGTTCTCTCTCCCTCTCTCCTTCCCGCTCTCTCTCTCTCTCTTTGTGCCAGGTGACCACACAAATCTCTTTCCAAAGCCAAAGCATGGGGTCCTGGCTGTCTCTCTCCGTCAGAGGGGAACGGCGGGATGTCTCCATCGAGAAGCACTTCCAGATATGAGTTGTGCATTAACGTGATTAGGCCACGCTCATCATTACCGTCTGATACCATTATAGAGGGCTCACTATTGAATCTCCCTGCAGTCCCTTTGTATCAGCGTAATCAGCAGGTAATGTGAAATATGGTGACATGGCGGGGCCCTGTGAGAGAGATGGAGGGCTGCAGGGGCTTTCGTTGCGAGTACTCCAGGGACCCCCCCTCTCTGTCTCTGATACAGCACGCGCACCGCCCCGCATAATGGCACTTCGATTATATAACTCATGTTGGCCCATTATCTCCTAGGACAGAGCAGATATACACCGAGGTTTTTGGGCATTCATTGACTTACTGCAAAGGCGCTATTGAATGTTCCTCCTAAGGGGAGTTGTAATGTTGTATTAAAGCAAGGGGAAGCAGAGCATCAGTCTGGTATGTGTCATTAATAGTATCGTAGTAGAGAGGATTCGATAGTCAGTTGTGTTTTATACAGTGATTGTACTGCAGGGGAGGCTGGTGGAGGTAGAAATCGGAGGACGGGCTCATTGTGATGCATGGGATAAACAATGGTATCGAACACACGTGTGTAGCAGGGGAGCACACGTGTTGGATACCATTCCTCATTACAATGAGCCCGTCCTTCGATTTCTACCTCCACCAGCCTCCCCTGACCTGCAGATATATGGCTCCCACAGCTGAGATTTCATATCCTCTATGGTAGTCTGTAAATAGGTATGGGTACATCTTTTATTTAAACGCTTCACACAGCTTAATCAAACGTTCATGGTTTAATGCAGTGGCACACATACGTGTTATAGATTCTTGCCTCTAGCTCTCGTGTGAAATTTCTATACATCAAAGAAGGTGATACTGTATGGGTGAGAGATGGCTTGTAGCTGCCTCTAGAGACTATGTAGACGATGCGTTCGAGAGGAAAGGCATTGGCTCTGCAGAACGAGACACCAGAGGCCTCTTCAGCTCCGGTTCGTCTTCATCAATGGTTGCTGCTACCATAACAACCTCCGTAGAGAGGAGATACTCGTCTCCCAGTGACTCCCTGATGTCCCTCCTCTCCCGGTTCCTCCCTGCTCCTCCCTGCTTCTCTCTTCTCCCTACTCCTCTCTCCTCCTCTCTTCTCCTCCCTCCTACTCCTCTCTGCTCCTCCTCACTCCTCCACTCCTCTTTGCTCCTCCCTTCTCCTCCTCACTCCTCCTCTCCACTCCTCTCTGCTCCTCCCTTCTCCTCTCTGCTCCTCCTCACTCCTCCTCCCTTCCCCTCTCTGCTCCTCCTCACCCCTCCTCTCTGCTCCAGGAAAGCGACAGAACAGAAGAGGATCCTGGGAAAAGCAGCAGAACATCTGGTGGACCAAGCGGAGCGTCATCAGCTGAGCGCCGCCATCCGTCTCCCTCTCTCTCTCCCTCACCCCCCCCTCTCTCTCCCTCTCTCTAACCCTCTCCCTCATCCTCTCCCTCTCCCTCACCCCCTCTCTCTCTCTCTCTCCCTCTCCCTCACCCCCCCTCTCTCTCCCTCTCCCTCACCCCCTTTCTCTCTCTCTCCCGCTCTCCCTCTGCCACCAGGCAACCATTAGTGCGTCATGGCGACTGTGTTCTGATACTCCAGGCCGCAGCACCTCCATCAGGGTGGGTGGGGGGGGCAAACCACTCACCGCCTCAATTATGAAAGAGGTGTGAATTAAACATGATGCTACTACCACAGAAAAACACACACACGTGCATGTACACACACACACACACACACACACACACACACAATAACACACACATGGATGGTACACACACACACACCATTGTACCAGTGCAACGTTATGTCATCAACCATGCCTATGCAATCATCCGGAAAAAGCACACACATGACCTAGTACCGGAGGTCATGTGTTACGTGTTGACCTTTGTGGCAGCAAACACAATGCCTGAGCAAACACAGGAGCCTCAGCAGCACACAAGGAGCCCGGCTGTGACCTGTCATAGGGACGAGTGACACTCTCATGGCATGATAAAGAATACAGTGGACAGCTCAGGCAGTGCGTTGCTGCTGGTGCCGCTCACTGTGTAAGTGTCAGGTGATGACGAACATTGCCATCTCTCTACAACAAGCTTTAAGAATCAAATAGAGGTGAGCGTGGGAGTTGAGCCCAGAGTCACAGGCGGACCCCCCCCCCCTCTTTCTTTCTTTCTTTCTTTCTCTCTCCCTCTCTCTCTCTTTTTTTCTATCTTCCATCCTTCTTTCTCTCTGCCATGCCCTTTATTAATCATCCTTGGTTAGTGGGGCAGAGAGTATGGTGTGAGGAGCTCTGGGGCATGCAGAGCCGAGGAGGACACACACACACACGCACACACACGCACGCGCGCGCGCACACACACACACACACACACACACACACACACACACACACACACACACACACACACACACACACACAAACCTCAAAAACACACACACACATCACTCACTTTATCTCTCACTCTCTTTTTCTCTCCCTCTCTCTCTGTGACACATACACTCACACACACACAAACACAAAAACACACTCAAACACAGCTGATCTTCAGGGCTACTGGCCTAGGGGCCTAGGACTCAGCGGCTGCTGATGTAACCTTTTACACAGTTGTTGTTTAGATATTCCAGCTCCAACACAGCAGAGCATCCTCTTCACCCACAAACACACAGAGCATCCTCTTCACCCACAAACACACAGAGCATCCTCTTCACCCACAAACACACAGACCATCCTCTTCACCCACAAACACACAGACCATCCTCCAGCTCACCCCCCACCCCCCACCCCCCCTCACATACACCTAAGGACCGATGGAGTAAACAAGCTGGAACCAGGATCCATGGTTCCCTCAGGCCCAAACAGAACTCACCAAACCAGTATGGGGACCTTTACAGAACCAGAGGGATTCAGACATGTCTGGGCACATTGTGTGTGTGTGTGTGTGTGGGGGGGGGGGGTTGAAGGATACACACATCACTGTTTTAATACTGTTTTAATATGACATCAGGGAAGATGTGAACCTAACCCATCACATCACACCATGACTATCAACAGTGTGAGTGGGGCTGACACAATACTGAGGTCATTTCTCTGAGGGCATGACATCACATCACACTGAAGCAAAAGCCTTTTTATGAGGGGACACGTGATGGACTCTGACTCCTCAATAGAGTTTATTAGTAGAGTTAATAATTAAAGGTATAAAAAGGTTATTATTGAACCTTTATTTATCCAGGTTAGTCTCAACAAGATAAAATCAATTGTTTGGCTGATGGCTGTAGGTTCTGTCCTCCAAGTAAAAGATAAATATATATATATTTTTTTTTTAAAAAGACAAAAAGAAGATTTTGAAATTGAACACTTTGCATGACATTATTTCAGGACAACTATAAGGGGGCTATTGAGATAATGGCACCACAGGCAGTGAAAGTGCTTACCATTTCTACTATCAAATCTGAGGAGCTATAAACAGCCGGTTGGATGAGAATAGGTCTGTAGCGCATGAGGGCTTATAACTAGTCTGTTATTGTCGGTTGTTGTCTGTTATTGTTACAGGGTAATTACATAGGTTGTCTGTCAACTGGTTGTCACTGGCATATTCAATGTGGAGGCATGTGGAGGCATATTTAATTTGAGGTGAGGTGGCACAGGTGTGTGTGTGTGTGTGTGTGTGTGTGTGTGTGTGTGTGTGTGTGTGTGTGTGTGTGTGTGTGTGTGTGTGTATGCTTGACAAAAGCCGGACAGAGGAGGACGCACCTGGTTTGACAGTCTTCAGACGGATGGGCTCTCTGAAGTGGCGGATGACGGCCAGAGTGTCGCGGTTTGTAAGTCCACTGACTGGGGTTCCGTTCACCTCCAACAGAACGTCTCCATAGTAGGGCATCCTCCCGACGTGACACACCATCACCTCCAACTTCATCTGACCCAGGAACGGGAACTCTCCGTGCTCGGCACCCCCGAGAATCTCCACCACGGAGCCTAACTCCCCGATGTTCCCCCATGACACGGCGCACTCCTGCACTTTGCTGGACCAATGTTTCTTCTTTTTCAGTGTTCTAGACATGATGGATCCTTTTGAAATATTTTGACAGTCCTGTCGTAAGAGTCAGTTTGGTGGTGTCGCGTTGGTTGACAAGCGCTAAAGCAAGAGAAAATATGATCTGGTAAAAATGTATAATCTTGTGTAATTCACTACACCCCTTTGAAGTTTCATTTCTTTGTTGCGAATTTACTTTCGAGATAGCGTATAAGCCTGCGTCATGGATGCTGTATTCCAATGGATGTATAAATAATGTCCACGCAAGAATATATCACAGCGATGTATAATTCAGCAAGAGTATGCTTCTATTAGCTTTCTGCTCTATCGCGGAAAATGTCCGTGGCTAAATATTGCAATATATCCACATTGTCTACGTGCGTAAAACGAGCCAAAACGTGACAGCAATGCAATGTTAAAAACGACGCGTAAAAGCGTTTTCGCTCCTCCAACGCGGCATCACTGCACGGTTCGTCTTTTATTCTCCAACGCCTTCTAATGCAAGTTGTCAAAACAAGGCATAAACTCACCTCACCCGACTGCGTGTGAAGCAAATCTGACTCGGCGATATGAAATATCAGATGGCGTATCTTATCCTATCTAGTGCGTCAACGAGACAGCCTCTATACATGTGAGGAGTGACGAAGACAACACGGACAGTGCTGGCAGCTTTCACTCAATAATAATTCCTTGTCTCTCCAGGTCGTAGTTCGGATCCCAAGCATTTTGATTTCTTTGAATGACAGACGTGGTGGTTTCGTTGCTTCCTCACCACAGGTTTAAACACACCTGGCACCGTCCGCCAAGCGAGCTGCGCGACTCCGAAACGCCCATTTATGCAGATGACACTGCGCCCGGTTCCCGGTTCAACAACCTTTCTTTAACGTTAACGTGGGCTCCATCCCTCGGTGTACAGTAGCAACATGAACAGAGTTGAACAGCATGGTGAATTGAACTCTGTGTCACTCCGGGTCTTAATCGGGATACCTGCGACACTTAACCCCGTATGAAGACCTACTGTACTAGTGGAGTTCACATCAGTGTAGTTGCATAGCCCCATCTGTGACTAGTATTCTTGTGTATTTTCAAACGAAAATATAAAAATAGTACTCTTCACAGATGGTGGCTCTGTAACTACACTGCAATTCATGTGATCTAGTCCTACAGTGAAAAGCGGTGAGGGTCAGTTGGCAAAGAAGAACAGACAGCTGGAGGCTGGGTTTTTTCTTATCGAGCGTCACTTCTGGAAGTGGAATAGCCTGCCTTAGGGAGTCAGTGACAGTTACCACGTTTGAGACTAACCTCAAGACCCACCTTTTTAGAGCTGCATACGGTTGCCCATAGCAACTCCTCCTCTCCACTGCCTTTCCCCATTCCCCATGTCGAGATTATTGTGCTATATGCTTTTATTTTTGTTATGTGTTTTGATAAGGTGTTTGGTTTTTATATGATGTATATTGTGTTGACGCCTTGGTGAAAATGCACTTTAAAACTAAATAAACTTGATACATTTGCTAACCAGACTGTAATCATGGCTGCTGTTGCTTTGAGATTAACCAAATTGACTAATGAGGAAAACCTTTCATAAAACTTTGACATTTCTGGTATGTTATTATTGCAGTAATGTTTGTTAGGTTTCAGATGATGAAATGTGTGAGAATGCAAAATGTCTGTCTTGTTTCTCTCCCCTGAGGAAGAATGAGAATGAGTAGAGTGACAAGTAGCATGTTGAGAATTTTTCTGTCACGTTATTGAAATAGAAAAGCATAGTCTAGTGACATACATTTGAGTGAAGTTTTCTCATGACAGGAATATTGCATAATAACCAAATTATCATTTTACTATTAAAGGAGGTTCCATAACAATTGATTAAAACAAAGTTTTACTTTACTTTACCAATATTAAGTAGCCGTAAAAAAAGAAAAAGCAGAAATATTGGGGACAAATTGGCTATTATTTCCCATACATGTCCCCACAGCGCCATCCTCTGACTCACTTCAACACACACACAGACAGACACACAGACAGACACAGACACAGACACACACAGACACAGACACAGACACAGACACAGACACAGACACAGACACAGACACAGACACACACACACACACACACACACACACACACTTCTAGATTTGACCTACGTTTCAATGATAATCAACCCATCTTGTCATAAATGATCATATTCATTATTAAGTCAATGAAGCAGATATTATTCTGTTATTTCACTCTGAACTCATCTATGCATGATCCATAATATGTAATCATTAGATTGTTTTAATGATGCATAAAACAAGTAACAATTACCCTACCATGGTCCTGAAGCATGAAGCTTTTGGACTGTATTTATTTACTCACATGCTTGCTTGATTCTCATATTGTTTTTGGATGGATTAAAGGTACCAACACTGAAAAAGAGGCATTTAGACAGCTCTGTTCTCAGTAATTTCAGGCCCATATCCAACATCCCTTTTTTAAGTAAAATAGTTTTTAGACAACTGAATCAATTCCTGGTTAGACACAACACCCTTGAGACATACCAGTCAGGCTTCTGATCTAACCATAACACAGAGACTGTTCTGATAAATATTGTAAATGACCTTTGGGTAACCATTGACAGTGGTTGTGTTGCTGTTCTAGTTTTACTGGATTTCAGTGCTGCGTTTGATATAGTAAATCACAACATTTTGTTGCACCGTCTGGAACATTGGGTGGGTCTTTCGGGACCAGTACTGGAGTGGTTTAAATCTTACCTTGGATTTGAGTGCTGCGTTTGATACAGTAGATCACAACATTTTGGTGCACCGTCTGAAATATTGGGTGTCTTTCGGGACCAGTACTGGAGTGGTTTAAATCTTACCTTGCTGGGAGAGACTTTGTTATTGCACTAGGAGACGCTGTGTCAGAACACAGTTGGTATTACCTGCGGGGTCCCTCAAGGATCTATTCTTGGGCCTTTACTGTAACGTCATTAGAAAGCAGAGTGTCAATTTCCGCAGTCATGCTGATGACACACAATTGTACATTTCTGTGTTTCCTGATGATACCACTCAGCTCACTGGAGAAATGTCGAATAGATACAAAAGTGTGGATGTCCCAGAAGTTTCTCCAACTGAACGACAACAAAACAGAGGTCATTGTGGTTGGACCAAGACCTCAAAGAGATACAATATTAAAAAATCTAGAGCATCTGGGCCTATGCTGTAGTCTGGAGGCCAAAAACCTAGGCGCTATTATAGATAATGACCCAACGTTTGAGTCCCATATAAGAAATGTCTTTTTTCATTTAAGAAACATCGCAAAGGTCAGACCTTTCCTCTGACAAGCGGATGCAGAAAAGCTTATGCATGCTTTCATCACCAGTCGCCTAGACTACTGCAATAGCCTTCTCTCTGGTCTCCCCCAGAAAAGTATTAAACAACTACAATTAGTTCAGAATGCGGCTGCAAGGGTATTGACACACACAAAAAGGACAGATTACCCCAGCACTCCGTACACTACACTGGTTACCTGTGTGTTTTAGAATAGATTTTAAGGTTCTTTTTTTGGTATTCAAAACGGTAAAAGGTTTAGCAGCTAGATACTTGAGAGACTGTATTCAGGAATATGTGTCTAATAGAACCCTTAGATCCTCCACTGCTTCTCTCTTAGTGATTCCAAAAGCAAACCGTAAGAGAGGCGGTGAGGCGGCTTTTAGCTGCTATGCCCCTAAGCTTTGGAACGCCCTACCAGGCAGCATCAGAGAGGCAGAAACTCTTAACACTTTTAAGAAACTTCTCAAAACACACTAATTGAAACTTGCCTTCAGTTATCTTGCTCTGCCTTCGATTTATTTTTCTTATTTTTTTTTACTGATAGTGCTTTTATGGCTCCATCTCTTCTTCTTGGAGTGAGGCCAGACTAGTTAGCTTACCCCAGCTCGGATTTCCGCTGATGGACATCTTGCTTCCGCTGATGGGAACTCTTGCAAGTACACCCACACACACACACACACACACATCGTGTGCCAACACTTATTGTCTTTCATATTTGAAACCCTTTTAGACTATAACAGTCATTAAAGGGCTATACAAATCAATGTGAATCGAATAGATGGCAATTGAATTTGATCTATTACCATTATTTGTACTATCCTAGCATTTACTATTGTTTTTATCTTTCTATTTCACTATTGGTCTGCTTTGCTTGTTTGTTTTTTTACTTGAATAGTGCTTTAATGATCTATTACCATTGTTTGTATCTTTTTAACATGTAGGCTACTGCTGTTTATTTATTGTTTTCCCATTTCACTTTTCTTCTATTGTATTATTGTTTCTTTTTTTACTTGATTTTTATGTACAGCACTTTGAGCTGCAGTCTCTGTACGAAAATTAGTTCTATAAATACATTTATTATTATTATTATTATTATTATTATTAGCAGAGAGCTATATGGCTAAAAGTGTATTGGTGTACAAGATACAATCTAATCTGTGCCTAGCCATTGCTTTCGAAGGTAAACAGTGATGGCTACCAGTTTACGCCGTCCTTTTATGCAAATAACAAGGCATTTGCATGTGCTCATGCACATAGATACAAAATGGGATGTCTGCATTCATCATTGTCATTGTTATGTATCATATTAATATGTATTACTGAAGAATAGCAGTGTTGCATTCTATCTGCCTTTTATGGATTCATGAAGTATCAGAGCTGGCAGACAGAGCTGAAGGCATTGTGGGGTGCATTGATTTGTTGGCTAGAGCTACCAGACTAAATCAGCAAGGTGATATAAAACATTCATGTGAGACACTTCATGTTATTGTCCTACTGTGTGAAATGGAAGTTCTTATGTTTGGGCATGCATAAAGACGACTATCCGCAAGACCTCATTTAAATAAAACCTTGATTTAAACACCTTCTTAAAATAAATTTATATACAACGTGGTGGGAAGTGCGTCTCAACTACAGGCAATTAACACATTGAAATCACTGCTTCTCTCGAAGATCCTTCCCTGGGATGCATTGTAAGGCAGAGTGTTGGCAAACTAACATGGAGCTAATCCAATTCAACAGCAAGATAGATGTCTACTACGATTAACTGCTGCCTGGCATCAAAACTGATATACAACTTCTTAATGGACGAGATAAACAGTTCATCTTAAATCCGTCCAAACTCCGCAGACCCACCCAAGTATTTATGTAGTGTCTGTAGCACTGTGCAATCGGTGCTATGTACGTAGCACATTAAATTCAAATTAATCTGGTGGATACATAAAAGGATGAAGTCTAATCTACATTTGGGTAGTGAGATGCCACCCTGGACATTGTATTCAATAATTCATTGGGTTGATAGAAGGTGGTGGATAGCAATGCTATGATGGGGTCTTTGATGGGTTCCTGGGAATGATTCACTCACACCCAGCGCTGCTCTAACTTCTAACCACCCTGCAGACTTCAAAGCCCTTCCAGCTGAATGAAATCCACACTCGTCAAAAACCTAATAGGCTGCTACGCTAACCTCCCCTACACTCTATGCCTCATTAGCATATTATTAGCATGCTGTGAATATGACTAGTTGCACTGACGGTGTTGTTGATACAGGGGAGGCTGATGGAGGGAGACATCGGAGGATGGGCTCATTGGAATGCATGAAACGGAAAGGAATGGTATCAAACACGTGATAACGACATTGGAGCTATGGTTAGGGTTGGAGCTAGTCTTAAGACTGGAGGTAGGGTTAAGGCTGGCGTTAGGGTTAGGGCTGGAGTTAGGATTAGGGCTGGAGTTAGGGTTAGGATTAGAGCTAGTCTTAGGGCTGGAGCAAGGGTTAGGGTTGGAGTTAGGGTTAGGGTTAGAGCTAGTCTTAGGGCTGGAGCAAGGGTTAGGGTTAGGATTAGAGCTAGTCTTAGGGCTGGAGCAAGGGTTAGGGTTGGAGCTAGGGTTAGGGTTGGAGCTAGTCTTAGGGTTGGAGCTAGGGTAACCTTGTTGAGACCACCTTCCCTAGTTTGAAAAGGGGTAGAAACCTGTTTGAAATGAGTGACAGCTGAGCTCCAAGAAAACAGAATTCAGTTTTTCTTAAATTTTCTTCAATATTGCAAGCTAGCATAGGCAACAACTCTCTACACAATTCAGTGTGGATTGCCATTCATTGTGGATATCTGCAAAAGTCATTGTGCATGATAAATGGCTTGACTAGTCAAATATGTTCTTGAACTTATGTTGAAAGTAAACACACATAAACACACACATACATACATACATACATACACACACACACACACACACACGCAGCCACACAAGTGCATACAAGCGAGCACGCTCACACGTACGCACACAAAATCACGTCCAGACAGTCAAAGTAATCATACTGTGTGTCTCACAACCACAAGACTGGCCTGAGACTGATTTTGAGTGTGATGACGGCGCCATCAAGTGGTTATACATAGCATTGCAGGTGAGAAATTCTACTATTTCAGGCCAATTTACAATATTATGTAATAATGTAAATACTTTCAAAACTAAGTTTTCAAACACTCATAGTAGATTACAGCATTCTGAATACGAGCAAATCAGCAATGCATGTTGTATATTTACAGCTGAGTAAGACTTTTCCAGCTGGACTGACGAAAAAGAAGAAATAAAAAACCTTAATTCTATTAATCCGATTCAGATGTAGCCATAATTACAGCAATATGTTCTCAGGAGGGAAATCCCTGTCATGCATTGCTGATAAGACAGCTGCTGCTATAATGGAGAGTGTAGCCTACCCTGTCTCCACAGCAATCTACAGTACACTGATCCTTCTAATTATAGTTCCACCTTTGCCCGATGGAGAATGTTATTAATAGAAATCTCAGACTAGCTGACTCAGTAACGATGCAAACCATTTCAACTAGGGAACCCTATTATAAACAGTGGCAAATTGGTGACCTAACTGTTAACCCCTTCATCAGTTCAGAAACATTTCTTTTAGATAGATATGACTGAACAAGTTATTCCTGAACATTGACCTGACACGCTGCTCTAGAAATGACATCATGGTTTTGGCCTTATGTCACCCTACAGAATGAACATGAAAAGAAACTGAGTGTTACAAGCAAGTTTGAATAACTGGTCTGGAACTACTTCTGTAAACTGACTAAGATGGCAAACACAGGCAGCACTGTATGTTATGTATGTATGTCTATCTATATCTACCTAATCCCAATGCTCCAAAACATAAAACAAAGTTAGTACATGGAATATTACATCTAGGCCTAAATGTTCCCTGTTAAATATTATGATTGAAAGTTCATTCATTGGAGTGCTGTCCATTTTTCATTAGCTAAATGTTCCCTCTCCCATCACCCCAGAGAGCAGGGCGAGTGAGCCAGGATCTCAGCAGTGAGAAAGGTTGCAGTAGATACTCTATGAAATGGTAAAGGTGAAGAGTTTAGAGTGGCGGGGTGGTCACATTTAGGTCAGATTACACTGAGGGTGTGCTCACTGCATGCAGGGCGGTGAGGTTCTCTGACCAGTACTCTAGTATGACTGTGGCATCACAATCATAATATTTGCAGGATTTAAAAAAAAAACACAAAATATCAAGCATGTACAGCGTTTCAAAATAAATGCAGTTGGGATTAAATATTTAAGCAATTTATTCCAAAATAAATCTCATTTACAAGCCATCCTAGAAGATGGCTAGTGGGAACAGTAATCTGGGATGAACATTGAATGACTGTGTATTCAAGTACTTAGTTTGATTTAAGTCCATAATTCTGTTTGTAAGACAAATATTTACCAGTGGGTCAAAAAGGCATGTTAAGGCACTCTAATTTGTTTGTGGAATAGCCAAAGTATGGAAATGCAGCCTCCACAAGATATCCTTATTTCATTTGAGAACAGCAACTCTGAAGACAATCAAAGCTTTGCTTCTACAGCTAAGACAATTCATCAATTCATTTTTATGGCTTAGCGTATTATGTAAAAATTGTATATTAACAATATCTGCAACAAATTGACACATTACTGAAACATCACCCTTGATGGTGGTAATAACGCCCCTATATTCAATAAAGAATCTGTTTAAACATGGTTTTGTTTGATGGTTTTGTTGTAGTGAAGGAGTATCAAAGCAGTCTGGACAGAAAGAGGTGTTTTTCTTCTCTCCTTTTCATAAACATTCCGAAAGAAGTCGGTTCGATGAGGCGCAATCATCACCTAACCTTTTCTTCTTCTCTGGTCACCGATAGACTGGTGCTGGTTCTGGTTCCAGTGTAAAAGTAAACCCAAGCATCAGTCAGTCTGTCAGTCCATTACATGTGTTCAGGATGGTTCTGCAAGCAGCTGATGAACTCTTTGACCGGGTGCCCCTGGAAGCAGATCAGGTACACTGCATTGAACAGGGGAAACCTGTTGAGGGATGAAGGGAAGCAGAGAATGTGAAGTAAATAAAACGGTAACAAGACGTTCATAAATGTGTTAAGATAAGATATAATTAACCTCAACATAATCTAGATTACGTTATATGTTTATTAAGTTTAAAGTGCATTTTACACATGGTCACAATGTACTGTGACGATAGATAAAAACACAGACACGGTGCAACAATTGCTATCAAAACATAGTCAACTGTGGGCACAATCTCCACATGAGTGTTCATGTAACTCACTTGTCTACAAGGCCTTTTTTCTTCAGAATGTGGTTCACTTCAGTTGCAGTTGCTGGACCCTGAAGCTTCTGACCGTTCAACATCTCCTTCTCCAGCTCCTCAATTGTCTAAACAGGGAGAAACAAACACATTGATTTACTGAATGAAAGAGGGAATTAAAAAGAAAGAGAGAGACCGAGAGAGTGAGAGTGAGAGAGTCTTGGAATTTAGAATGTCCTATCCCAACCCTTGTATTCTATTCCAGTTCTTACCTTTCCCGTTTTGGCAAACGCCTCTGCGATCTTGCGGTTGCGTCCGCCGTAGCAGGTCGTGATGAGGTCGGCGACGCCACAGCTCTCCAGGAATGTGGTCGGGGAGACGGGCCCAGCGGTACAGAATATCCTGGCGAAGGCGATCATCTCCATCAGGCCCAGTCGGATCACAGCAGCCTTGGTGTTGTCACCGAAGCCCAGTCCGTCACAGAACCCAGCTCCCACTGCCACAATGTTCTGAGGAGGGAGGAGAGACACAGAGAGATCTGGGTCTTCAAGTGAAATGCCAATTCGGGGAACAATGAGAAAGATGTCCGTCCAAAAAGTTTGAATAAAAAGGCAGAAAAAAAAACTAAAGGTAAAATGAAGTGATCTCTTTTCACCATTTCACTTGGAGTCAGAGAATATATATGGAAGAGCTCCTCGAGACCAGGGGAGGCTGGAGTTTGATACCATTCCTTATTCCATTCCATGCATTACAATGAGCCTGTCCTGGTCCCCATTTCTACCTCCATCAGCCTCCACTGCTAGAGACCTGCATGTGTGTGAAGACAAAGTTGTATAATAACACCCACCTTGAGAGCTCCACAGATCTCGACAACATCAGACTCCTCCACAACCGTGACTCTGAAGTTCGTGGTCTGCATCATCTCCTTCAGGATGGGGCCGTGCAACTTGTCCTTACACCCTGTGGGACGGAAGTATAGACTAGTAAACAGAAAATCAAAAGCAATGCCTCTTTCATGGGAGGAAGCATGTGTCTATTTCAAGGCTAAAAATATGAGTAGCTCTGTCTATATGTACTGTACCCAGGGTTGAGGTCAATTCCTTTTCAATTCAGCCAATTTCAGAAAGTAAACAGAAATTCCAACTCTTAAACATTGCCTCTATGTTTTTCAATGAGGTACATTTAGAAGTGATATTTGAATTTCAGTTAATTGAAATTCCGGTTAATTCTTGAATTGATTGAATTGAAATGGAATTGACCCCAACCCTGATTTTCCAATGCAGTTCAATGAAGAGATACATTGGCTAGCTCAACCACCCCTCCCTCTCCATACCAATAGTGGTTTCACAGAACTTCTCGTCCGCCACCTCGTTGGCGATGTTGGCTCCCATCAGCACAGTCATGGTGATGCCCAGCTTCTCACGGATGACGTCAGAGATCAGCTTCAGCCCCTCTGGGCCCTCATCGACACCCTAAAACACAGACCACAACACATACTGTTCACTCCTCATCCATACCCTAGGACACAGACCACAACACATGCTGTACAGTACATACTTGACTACAACTCCCAGTGTCCCAGGGGCTATAAACCTGATGAACAATGGTAGATGCTAAGTGGGATCCTTGGGAGAACCCTACCCTAAACCCTAACGATTACCCTAATCCTTAACTGTAAACCTCACAACATCAATCATAACCCTTACCTAACCCTAATCCTATCCTTAACCCTTTTAAACCCATTTTAAATCTCAACTTCAATGGGGTGATGTCAGAGTCGGACCAGCCAAGGATCCCACTTAGCATTTACCACAATACCATGGTGCACTGTATGTGTAATGTTGAGCAACAGTGGAACTACTTTCCTCCTGAAGGAAAATTAAACTCACCTGTTCCAATACACTGTATCAATACTCAATAATCAGCCAACTCTGATCAGAACTGCTGAAGCCACTCCTTTTAGCCTGATTCTACAGCCAAGACATACGTTGGCTCCCGGAGCTAATACCTAGGCCACGCGGGGAGACCCGGGTTCGAAACCTGCCTCGGTCACACCCACCTTGATGAGGGACATGCCCAAGGCATCCTTCTTGATGTGTTCTTTGATTGTGTCACACACTCTGTTGATGAACTGGTGGGGGATGACGAAGATCAGGATGTCTGCTCCTTTCACAGCGTCCACCAACTCTGGGACAGCCAACTGAGGAAGAGAAGATCTTTTTGAGAGCCAGGTTCTGATGAAGGCTACAGACAGAAATGCATCGGTTTTACCAATAAATAATTATTTTGTTCAAGTTCCATTGTCCTTCAAGAGTTGCAGAATTTCTTCTTCACCTCTGGGAGCCAGGTTCTACACGAGGTTAACAGTAATTATCATCAACATTCATTAACTATCAAATTTCAGCTTGAAATATATGGCACATAAACAATACAGCCAAGCTAAATCACATAATTTGAACATTCATGCAACATTTCTCAATCCTGAAATCGACCAGGCTTACCACATTGGGGGGCAGCTTGTGTCCAGGCAGGTACTTGACATTTTCATGGTCTTGGTTGATGATCTCGGTGAGCTTGCGTCCGTCCACCATTTCCTCAAACACCCACATATTCACCGTCTTCTCAAACGCAGGGATCTTCGCTGCGTTGGCACCCACTATCTTGGCAATGGCAGAGCCCCTGTAAAGATATGCAAATGTAGTCAACTCAAGCGTCACTCTCATCCCTTGAGGATGTCCTTTTGGCTTAATGGTAGACCCTTGGGTCTTCCATGTGGGAGACCCAGGTTCAACTCTGCCGATCACACAAATACATTTATTTTCATATCAAAGAGTGAATAAACACAGCAGCTTAATGTTTTAACAGTAAGACAGTAAAACTTCCATTGAAGATGTCATACAAGTACTAGAGCAGGCTCCAAAGCCAGGAGAGGCTATACCAAGTTAGATCCCCATGGACACTTTGGATGTAAGCAGGGAGAAATAGGTAAACACGGCCGCTTTTGATCACTATAATAACACATATTGATTACAAACATAATAAAACAGCTTTAGGTTAATAAGGCAATTAAACTAGTGATATTTTGAGGATAGACAGTATCATATTGCTGCAACATTGTTTGTAACCTTGTAACACACACACACAGGCATAGTTGTGAGGTCAATAATTCAACAATTAAATCAATTTCTTTTTTTTTATAAACTTCAGTGCGCTCATGAATTCTCTTACGTTGCATTATTAGTGTGACAATAAAAACAATAATAAAAAAAATATTGAGACAATAAAAATCCACTATCTTTTGAAGCAGATCAACACTTTGAAGTGTGAGCGAGCAAATTCAACTCCTACCAATACACTGCTTGTATACATCTCAAATGTTGAGTCGGATTAAAAACGACTAAAATCAGTCTATGAATAGTTAACAATGTGTACGGCATTTCGAATGAGATCACAGACGTCAACATTGCGCTCTAGGCAATAGGCATATTCAACCTCCTTGATGTTATACACTGCGCTTCTACTTTCAAGAAGTGTCTTACCAGTTGCCAGAACCAATAATGCAGATTTTCTTTGGTGCTGCCATTATGTTTGACTTCCCAGGCTGTGTGAAGTGTTCCTCCTGAATTCCCCGAGTGAAGACAGGAGTACATTAGAGGAAAAACGTATTTATACTTCACGTGTCACACCGCAGAAAGGGTAGATCACGCCCCCTCCAATTGATTGGTTGTCGTCGCTCCGGGTCAAACTGATAAGCTAACTCATTATCAAATTGCCCACATTTTCCCATATGGACGACATATTATTGAACGAAAAAGTTGTAATGTCAGTAGTCCTTTGCAAATGTGAAACACTCGTATGTGTGGTTGTAATGAAGACATTAAATAAGGTAAACAACTTTTCAATGTATGCACCATATATCGAAAGTTGAAAAGCATACATAAACTAAAACAGAGCGTAGTCATTTTATATATCCTTTATTATATCATAGGGTTAAAACATACAGAAATAACAGGTTTGGTCCAAGAAAGAAAAAAATACAAACACATTTTAAGTCTGAAGATCCAAAATACTGGATCAGTCCTCGAGTTCTCCTTCACCCAATAGTTCCTAAACCTGGTTTGTAATGTGACCCCACCTTACACATCAAATTTTGGGGACCCACCAAGTAAACAAAACCAATGTTTCTAGTCAGGGTGCTGTCGCTGTGACCTGAAAGGAATACACTTCAGCAGCAGCCCCCCCTCCCCCATGTTGTTTGGCAACACCGCTGTACACCCATGTCATATCTAAATAGCATGTCAACACAGGATTTAACAAAAGCCAACAAAATGGTCACCCTTCTTCTATCAAACTATGAAAAAAGCTGAAACTCTTAAATATGCCACATCTAATTGTGACCACAGAACAAAGCCTATGCTTTCTCAACTGTGTATGGCTTCAGCACAATATGGAAATACAAAAAAATAAAAACTCACACTGATCAAGAACGTACAACATAGAAATAGAATGAACAGAATGGGTAGAACAGACATAGTCCCTCAAGACCATGGCAATTTGACTAGTACACCCAAGACGACTGCCAGTACACCCACCATGGAATGTTGATTAGTATAGGCGTCTTTTCTATTCATTCTAATTGTATGTAATACAACTCTTATGTGTAGGTTGTAGAGAACGTTCTGTAGTAAACCATTGGGCTCACTGAAAGGGGAACGATTCTGATACATATTGGGCAAAACTATCTGAGCATAGACAATGAGTTAAAATGATGGTCTGCCTTTATAAACAGATACATTTTCCTTCACAACAATCTTCAGTTTCTTCTGCTCAGTATTTACAAAACTATATAGTCTAGAGGTACTAATACTACTTCCTTAATATTCTTAGACTTCTACTAACAAGACAAGTCTTAATATAATTCATATTTTCATTACATAAAAAGGTCATTAACAAAAACATCTCCACAAAAATAGTTCAAATTGAATGGCCCCTTGGAAAAAAACAACCTTAAACAAATAAACAGTATTGTCACAACAACATACAGTCTGCCATGGCCACGCGTTGAAGTAATGCAGGGAGAATTTTAGAGCACACCAGATTGTTTAACTAACCATGTATAAGAATCTTGTATGGGAGAGGTGTATGGAACCGACAGTCCGCATAGCAATGTGTGACCACAGAATATTCACCATCAATACCAAACAAATATACTGAATACAAGATCCAGAGGCCAAAATCAGGTGAATTATCATCAACTATTGGGACATCAATGGTTGGGATTCAGAATTTTATAGGAACCCCAGATACTTTGTATCCCTTGGCAGAACGTAATGAATCGAGTTGAAATCACCTAAAATACATTTCTGCTGTAGTATCAGCCCTGGGCATGGCCTAGGCTCACCAAAGCACATTATTATATCTCAAATTAAGGGAATGCTTACAGTTAAGGCAAAGACAACCGAGAGCAAATAGGTTAAAATAAGATCAAACCCAGAGCTTTTGTGGGGCAAAAACAAACCAGAGGAAGTAGCAATCAAATCATAATACGTATTGTGTCGCTAGGTGAAGATAAAAAGATATCCTATATAACAATAAAGCCGTCTAGATCTATGTTTATCTATGTTTGTCAAATCAGGGGAGGTCTTTCTGGAGGTCCCACACTTCTCTTTCCCCAACAGTACGGCCACTTCTCTGTTTGCCTAGTTTAAAGATGTCTTTTAAGTATTCCTGATGCCCAGAGCTTGCTCCAGCTCCTGTCTCCTCTGCTGGACCTGAAATACACAATCAATAATAATGATCTGAAACAATCTGACTAATCACAGAGATAACAGATACAAATCTTAGCATTTTAGGAGTGACTCCAAGTATAGGATCAGACCCGGGTAAAATGCATATTCTTTTAAATACTTCCCAATATTTGAATTGTGCTTGATTTAGTATTCCTACTACAATGGAGACATTACGGAACAGTCCCAAAGTACAAAAACACTAAATAAATCAAGCACACCTCAATTGATATTTCACCAGGGGAGGCTGGTGGAGGTAGAAATCAGAGGACGGGCTCAAAATGTAATGTATGGAATGGAATGGCGAATGGTGTTTGACACCAATCCTCATTCCGTTCATTACAATGAGCCCGTCCTCCGATGTCTACCTCCACCAGCCCTCCCCTTTATTTGACATGTATTAGACCCAGGTGTGCTGATGATGCCCCACATGGAGAATTGAGACACCCGAGGACAGTACTGCACCTTGGAGTAGAAGTAGCGGCACACAGCCTCCTGGGCCCAGGGCTGGAAATAGAACTCGGCCTTCCGCTCCTCTTCAGGGTTGGCCACCACATCAGTCATAGTCTGCCAACCACAACACAGCATCTACATTAGTCGCTTAACACTTTTGTCAACCGTCTCCAGGACGGCGCAAGCTAATCAATCAAGGCCAGAGAAATGTAACTGTCTGTCCACGTGTTCTAGTTGTTCCTGTGTTACACAGTAGCTGTGTTATTTTGACGACGACAAAATTAATCACACTTAAGATTAGAACGACAAGGTTTGTTTAAAAAACAAAAAAAAACAGCAATGAACTTTGGACTCAATCGGCGGCTTATTTCAACCCGAGAGTTGTCGTCATTGAGTCAGAGTCCAGTGAGTCTGATGGTGGCCCTCTTCCAACAATCAGCTGAACAAACACAACCAACAGAGTCAACAGACCATAAAGCAACTGTCTTACCACCACCTCCACAGGGAGAGGGGACCAAGGGCACGTTTAGTAGGAGGATAGGTTGGGAAAGTAGCAAAAAGGAGGGTGGCACTTCCTGTCTTATTTGTCCAATAGGAACACGGTTATGGTTTCATGATGTTTTGCTACGGTGTTCCCTGACCGCGATGACCAATGTGTTGTGTTTTGGGGGAATTCTGGGGATTGTACTTTTCCCCTCTGTGCTGCTCACCTTGAGGTCTCTGCACTGCGACTGCAGCCAGTCGTTGATGAAGCCCTGGGGGTCTCTGGCGAAGCTCAGCATGAACTCCCTCTGAGTCTTCAGCTGGTTGATGGTCTCGATGGTCTCATGGATCTGAAAATAGAATAATATACAATCACTTACGCCATGGAGGACGCTTTTATCCAAAGAGTCCAGTACAGCGCGTGGATACATATGAAGTACACATGGTCCCACAGGAACCGAACCCTGCGTTACTGGTGCTGTGCTCTACCGACTGAGCACCACAGCACCAGGAGGAAACATTAACAGAAGATTGATGCTGAGCTGGGATGCTCATGCTTCTCATTTACACTGTAGCATTATTCAGATTCTTCACATTTTCCTGAATAAAACAAAAACCATTGAAAATGTAAGTGAAAAGTAATATAAAATACCAAAGAAAGACATGTAAAGTGATATTGTTTTAGATTTTAAGCCTAAATATAAAATATACAATACATCAATTAATAAAACTACCATGAGTGTCTTTCTACACTTAATATAGAGCTGGTTTCCTGGACCTAGATTAAGCCTAATCCTAGACCAAAAAGCATCTTCAATAACAATTCTCCATTGAAAGTTAGTTCAGGATGTGTGTGCGTGCGTGTGTGTGTGTGTGCGCGCGTGTGCACATGCGTGTTCTTGCATTCTTCAATAACACCAGATCCTTTTTATCACTCCAATCGTACGCCCCATCACAGGGAGGGAAGAAGAGAACGGCGCCACAAAAAATGGACACGCTTTGATACCCTGTAGGCAGGAAGCAGGGCGTGGGCCGCGCCGGTAACTCACTGAACCCAAAACAAAAACAACAAATAGAGATCCAGGAGACCCCCCCCCCAGCCATAATATTCATTCACATTGTTGACCCAGCGGAGAACAAAGACCGTACAGAATGCACCCGGCCAGAGTACTGGCTCCATGACTTATCTGCCAAGGTAACTGACTGCAACTAGCAGGTCAACATGACACACCCCCCCCCCCCCCCCCCCCCGAGTGATCCATCAACGATTTCTACCTCCACTGATGAGCAAGGGGATAGAATATACCCACTCACTGTGCTCAGTTCGGAGTTGTTGACACAGCTGATTGTACCAGTGTACTGTATATTATAGGCTCCAAATCTCAAAAGGTATGAGCTGAATCGCAAAAGTCTTTCCCTGATTCCTCACTTCCTATCTCCTCGCCTCCTTCTCAAAAGCTCATTGGAGGAGAAGGTCCGAGGTTCCTCCTCTAGGGCCTTCTCTCTTCCAGTGTGTTTTGAGAAAGAAGCAAGGAGGGAGGAAGAGAGGAATCAGGGAAAGACTTTTGAGATTCAACCCATACCTTGTTATCCAGGCCGGCTATTTCCTGCTGGCTAGCGGTGGACAGCAGGAAAGAGTTCATCTGAGTCTTGAGGGTGTCGTCGACCTCCACGTCGATGTCGTAGCATGCCGTCTTCTTCTGGTCGTTGGGGTCCACACTGAAAGGAAACCGTGTTAGCGTCAAACTGTTTATGGACCGGCCTAGTTTATATAATACATTTTTCTACTTATGTATGCATTGTATTTTTCCACAACATGTTTTTAACCGTTTCAAAGTATGTGTTATGGATGTTATTGAGTGCAATTGTCCCTGTTTTCACATGTGAGCTGTGACCGAAATGGCAATGAAGAGAGGTTCTCCTACCTGATGACATGGTTGATGATGATGGGTTCAGGAGGCATCAAGAGAGCGTGTAAACGCTGAGGAATCTCTGAGAACTTCATGCGCTGGGTCTCAAATATCTAAACGTAGTCAGATACAATCATTCAATCAAGTCAGCAAACATGCATCCCATTGCTGAAGAGCACTGAGACCCACAGTTACATATATTTTACGAATCCAGCATTTCATTTATAGCTCCCTAGAGCTAGCTAGCTACTCCCTTGTCTAATATGATTATTTTCTTATATTTCTTACTCTTTTTTTTTTGTTTCTTTCTTTCTCATCTGTCAATAAAGTCTAAACATTATGGATACCAAGAGTGGATGGTTATAATGCGATACACCTCTGAACGGGGAGACCTTCCTGACCAGTATCTGACTAGGTCAAAACTGACCTTTTGTACCAATTCGGAAAAGCAACATCAGTTTGCTGGTCAGGTGTGTCCCTTTCGTTTCTCCCCTTTGAAAGGCTGTATCTTAGGACCAGCAGAGAATACCAGTGAATACAGATTCTAACCATAGAGTTATAATACAGATAGACAGATAGCCGGAGCCTTCCCTAGTGATATATATGTCTCCTCCTTACCTGCTGAAGGTACTTGTCACAGTTGATGAACTCTCTCTCGTGAGGGTCCTGCAGCTTGTGGGTCTTGACATACTGCCACAGAGCCTGGATGATGACGGGCCTGGTCTGGGTGTGGATCCCCAACATACGAGCCAGGCGGGGGTCCAGCTTGAACTGGGGGGGCTGGTGTGGGGTGGAGGGAAAGAAGGAAAGAAAGAGAGAGAACGAAAAAAAGAAAAAGAAGTGAAATACACTTTACATTTTTTTACTTTAGCGACACCTAGAGGAGGTCTCAGAGAGAGAGAGAGAGAGAGAGAGAGAGAGAGAGAGAGTCCCATTGTATAGTCGCAGCTCATTCAATCACTACAGCATCTTGGGGAATTCTACTGGGTACATCGTCTTATCGTCTTGGGTGAGTATATGAGACCTGATGAAGACCTGAGGGTCAAAATATGATCTCAAACCCAGTTGGGAGCCTGTAGTGAGAAGGGTCCTCTAGAAGTGTATGGGTATATACGACCACACTCACTCGCGACAAAATGAATCCATCGTGACATGTTACGGATTGGTGAGGAGATGGTCAAACTCCGGTCCTTTACCTGGTAGTCGAGCATGAGCAGGACGGTGCAGCGAACCCCAACATCCCCTGGTCTCTTCACCTGGAACCCATCAGTCTCCTGAGTGGTGGCAGTCCTGTGCCACTGGAGAAGAGGAGAAGGAGGAGGAGGTCAATAAACTGGACAGCAATGCATCCTGGTTCCAGATCTGTGTGCGCGTTAGCTAACTCCTATGGCCATCACTGTCATGCCATACATTAATGCCAATGGCATGACAATGGTAGTCCTAGGAGTTGGCTTAGTACACAGAGATCTAGGACCAGGCTAGAATATTGTTAGAAGATGGTTTGGGCTAGGTTAGTTGTGGCGCCAATGTATACATGGATGTGTATGAAACAGCATCTTACCTCAACCAAGTGATTGTCAGGCCCGTACAGGTCCTTGTCCAACTCGATCACCAGGGATTTGAAGAAAGAGGAGAACTTCCTCTTCTGCTTAGTGGCTTCGTACTTGGACACAGCCGTCTGCAAAACAAACAATACACATCAATGTTTCACTGTGTTTGAATTGAACTTAATTTTGCACCCTCGTGGGAAACTGAAATGTCACAGATTTACAAAATACACATAAAATGCAAAAAACACAACAGGATATAGGTCTACACTACACACACGCCAGTATAGGGGACGAGCCACTCAATCTTACATCTTCAAGCAGGCGCCCTTCCACGCGCAGCTCCCATGATGCAACAGTGCCTTCACCATCCTCTGCATCCGGCTTCGCAGGGTTGAAGGTGTTCGATATGAAAATACGAAGCTTTCTCTTTTGCTAAAACAAATAAACAAAAACATTGCCATTAGTCTTTGTCATGTGTGTTAACAAAAGACAGAGTTAGTTTTCTAGTCAAAGATTAACCCTTGTCCTGGACTGATATGAAGGCCTTATTCAATGGAGAATCACTATGGAAAGTGCTCTCTAGTCCAGGAATCGGGTTAATCTGTGTCCAGGTAAACACCCTACCCTGTAGTAATGACAAGAGAAACTTGATTCCTCGCGTCCTCTCCTCTGTCCTCCACTCGCTTCTTCTCAAAGTATGATCGGACAACATCTAAGAGGAGAAACCTAGACCTTCTCCTCCAAAGCCTTCTGAGAAGGAAGTGAGTAGAGGACACGACGAATGGAGTTTCTAACAATTGAAAAAGGGCCAATGGCTGTCTGCTCACCTTGATGGGCCTCTTGAGGGCTTCCTGGATGTCCAGTCGTTTACGCATGATGGTCTGGTCCAGCTTCCTCTCAAACGCCAGGAGGTCCATGTAGGCCTGAGACTCTGGGACCAGCTCTCTGATCTGGTGGTGAACAAAGACAACAACGGCACAACTCTTTAATTCCTTGACAACTTAATGTATTCTTTATGGAAGGAAAAAGCCGGCACAGAAAAGCCATAGATTTGCAGCTGTTGTACAGTCCGTTTCATCTGAAGGTAACTCAAAAAAGAAAATCTCCGGTCCATTTTCTCCAACTTAATTGAGGTCGAACCAACTGCTTTAAACAGAGGCACCCTCTCCTTGGTGAACACTCACCCTCTGAGGTAGGATTTTATCAGCCATCTTCTTCTTCTTAGTGCTGTAAAACAGAGTGACAAGGTGACTGAACATTTTATAACGAGAGAAAAGGCTGCACACTCTACTGTTCCCACGCTGTCGTGACAATGGTTTGATCCAAGGTGGATCTTTTTACCCAAACAAACATAGAACTACCAAACAACAGGACTACTGAGCGGAGCGTTTTATTTTAATGAAAATACTGATCTCATGACATCAGTAAAACTATACACATTATGCATTCACATCATAACGGTCTCTCTTGAAAAATAGACTTGAACTCAATGAGGCTAACCTGGATAAATAATGATTATATAACAACGTCTAAATCACAGCCAAAACATGGACCCAGATTGATAATCATTAGCCATAAACCCTGTGCCTTCTTACTGTTGGTTGCGGTTCTGCTGTTGGACCTGCTGCATCTGCTGGGGGGCGGGTCTCTTCCTGGACGGGTCCATGACAGGCATCCCTGGGCGGGACACCGGGCTGGAGCCATAGCCTGGGGGGCCCATGGAAGGACCCTGGGGGGTCATACGATTAGAGGGGGGCATACCTCCTGGTCTCTGTGATGGGGAGGGGGAACAGACAGGGATGGATATTTTAGTCATGGGTGAGATCAAACATTTCCAATCCAATTTTCTGTACGGTGCTCTATTTGTGGAATGCTTTACATTTGACATTTGTTTGTTTTGCATTTGTTTACGCCTGCGTCACTAGCGACACTGAGGCAAATACCCCACTTGAGGCACAATACAACATATGGGACATAGGGCCTAGCGAAGGATTTAGTGAAAGGAATGGTGCTGAAGAAGCAGGAATGCATAAATTTCTTAAAACCATTATATTGCAGCAAAAGAGAATTCACAATCCAAGGTCACAGACAGCAGCCAGGCTTGAATCACAATATGACTCCTATGGCTAGAGTAGGCCTATGCTACGGTATACATTTATTTGAAATTCTGGTGACAGGATTTGAATCCTTTGAAATGCATTAATTCTCACTTTGAAATGGTCAGCAGGTGAATAGACAATTCATGATAATTCATGGTAGCATGAGCCAGGAGCAACAAGTGGAGAAACATCTATGTAGAAGAGTAATAGCCTACTCTGTTCTCTTCTGCCTAGATACCGGGACTAGACGAAGCAACCACTTCAAACAATTGCACAATTAGGGCCACATAGGTATTGATAAATTAGGCTCACAAAACAACCGTGTAGTAATGACTTAGGCATCCAATATTCAATTTACAATAATGATGTTGATCACTATTATTAGAGGTCCGCAATTTGCATCAAAACGCTTTTAATCAGAAGAATATTCAACTTGTTCAACAATTCACTGTTTGGTTTACCTTTACACCCTAACCAACTCGTGGCCAAATGCACAATTTGTAGATCAAAATTACCTAGATAAACATTTGCAGATGGATTACCTAAATACACATTTGTAGGCTAGATGGATTACCTAAACAAACAAACAAGCAAACAGAAACCCACTCACCAAGCCATGTGCTAGGAAATCAAACAGGCGGCTTCGCGTTTCTGACTGCATGAGTGCTTACTGAGCAGCGGGCAAATGATAAATCAATATGCCCCCTTCAAACGAGCAGACCTGGGAAGCTGAAGCTAGAGAGAGAGAGAGAGAGGCAGGCAGCCAGACACACCCCTCTCCCTCTCCGCAGCCTCAGTGGGAGGGAGGGAGGCTGGGGGCTGGGATCTGTACTCATCAACACAGCTGCACTCTGCCCTCTCCTGTTCTCTGGTGTACCGCTGCAGTCAGACTCTGAAGGCTAGCTACACCTGCACACCGTCACCCAGGACAGCTAGGCTACAGCCCCTCTTTGCCCAAAAGCTCGCAGTCACAGCTGGTGCCCTGCTCTCTATTCGCTCCCTACAGTTAGACATGTTCCAATTCATCATCACACGATGATTTTTAGGTGAGTTGTGCAGAATACATAAAGTGTGCAGCCTTTGCAGTGGCTTGAGGATCTGCAAACTACAGCAGAAAGCAGAACTCTGTTGTTAACAAAGATCCAACTGAAAACTGAGTGAGCTCTGCTTGCACGCAACAGATGATGCTGATGACCTTAAGAACAGCAATTATGCATATAATTTAGCAGAAGCTTGTATACAAAGTGATTAGGTACAATACAGTCAGTTCATAGACTTTTGTATATATAGTCCAAGCAGGAATTGAACCCACAATCTAACCTAGAAAGTGTCAACAGCATCCTAGATGCTGGTTTAATAAGAACCTCATTTATTAACAGGATTTCAACTGTTAAACTGTCATTTATGTTACTAAATGCTGTTTTGAAATTTTATTAATTGCTTCAAGGTTGCTGTGATTGCCCTAACCTTGTAGCCCTATCTTAAAGAATAGTGAGAAGGGAATAGGTCTAGTTCACATGGCAAAGAAATATGCTGTGTATTTTGCTAGACTTGAACATCTATTAAAATCACTGAATAGTTTTTGCAATCCATTCAACACATTTTAGTGCAACCTTGACTCTGCAGAACCAATTGGGAGGATTACAGAATGTGTAGCCAACATGAGGTGTTGCGAATAGCGAAGCATAGCTTTTGTGTGTACACAGTCAAGGACACGCCAGAACAGAACAGAACATTTCTGAGGATCTCAGTGTGAAAGCGGTTTACTAGGAAAAAGCCTAGGCTGATGTTTGTGCTTTACGACTCATATCACGCACCGCGGTAGGACACACACACATGCAACATTGGCTGGAAAAACATACTCCAAATAATTGGTGCATGAATTGGTTCATTAACACCCAAGGTTAATGGAAAAGTTCATTTGGCTGATTCTAAACAGTATAAGAAAAATAGTTTTCACTGTAAATAATTCAAGCGGGGTCAGTCTAATTGCTGGAATGGAATATATGAATGCATCTCCATTGGAGGCCAGGGTGTCAAACACAATCAAACAAAAAATGAGGTTTGTAGCTATGCAAATTGTCAACCAAACTGGCTGACGAGAGACTTGTAGGAATGGGATGTTGAATTTAACGTTTTTTTGTTTTGTTTCAGGGAATACTCTGACCCAAATCGAGCAGCTGTCTTATCATTTGGGTCGGAATAATCCCTGCAACGAAATAGTTCCGGAGAACGTTACATGTTACAAACAATGTCATTAATTATGAAAATATCCTAGTAGAAAGCATAAATAATTGATGAGCTCAAACTTTCGTTTATTGAGCTAGCGTTATGACTCGCGATTCTTAATCTTATTGGTTCCATTCAATTCCAACAATTAGACTGACCCTATCATTTGTGGCAGCTAACATTAGCGTGTTTGCTTGCTGACAAATACTAAAAGGTAGTCTACAACGGGTAACTATACACACTGTGACTGGAAGAGAGCAACCAAATCAGTCACATTTTCAGCAACTTCGGTGTCGCGGTGCGGGCCTGCAACTGTATCTATGAGCTACGGCCCCCCATCACCGGTTAGCTCCCCCTTCACAAAGCAAAGGCTTTGTTCTTTTAACGCTAGCTAGCAGCTAACGCTAGCTATTGAGTTGTGCCTCACCGGGTATCCAGGCCCAGGCATTGGAGAGCGGTAGAGGTGGTTCTGTGCGCCTGAGGAGGGTCCCATCCTTCCAGACGGGGTTCCAGGTCCCATGCCGGGTCCTCCGCCAGGTACCGGGGGTCCTGGTCCCATTCCTCCACCACCGCCTCCAGTTGGAGCCGATTGAAAACTACCTCTAGCCGCCATCTCCTCTGAATGTCGCCGCCGGATGGAGGAAGGAAAGTATCGCGACTCGCGAGAGCAAAGGGGGGAAGCGAGGGAGACGGAGCGGAGTGGTTCATTATACAACAGCGACCTCTGCTGTTTCATTTACGAACAACAGGTCTTAGTGTGGGTCTATTTTGGCCTTGTCAGTAGCGATGTGTCAATCATGGCAACATAATAACTTTTTGTTGCACATTGTCTCGTTTTTGCATTGACAACTTTTTATTGGTTGTGTATGGACTACATTTTTCTATTGTTGTTGATTGAAGTTAATGAAAACGCAGATCAACAGATACCTGCTCAAGAATTGTTCACATTCGGCCAGTACACATGTATGCATACATTTGACAGTTATTTTTTTCAAAATGACTAGCAAACTAAAATGCATGGTTTCCATCATCACTATTACTGTATTACACACGGCACACAATCAATAGACTAATTAAAGATAACTAACAACCTGACCACTGTGCATATGGAATGTGAAATTAATGGATTAGAGAGCAAGATAAAATCTTTACAGAGATCAAATGTGAATATGTCTACATACTGTATGACCCCCATGGACAATAAATCATTCACCATGAATAGTAACAAACTGACATAAATGGATGCCTGTTCTCATCACTATTACAGTATCACTCACACACACACACACACACACACACACACACACACACACACACACACACACACACACACACACACACACACACACACACACACACACACACACACACATCAATAATTAAAGACATGGAAGCAGAGGGGTCTTCATCTTCCCATGGGGCCTAATACATTAATAGAACAGGACAGCCTGTTATGTTGACTCATACAGTTGATTACTCAAATGGATGCAATGAAGTCAGAGAGAATAGGGGTGGCCAGGGGGTAAACGCTTACTGGGATGCTTGGGACGCCTGACGTCACCCCATTGAAGGTTATGGTTAAGGTTAGGGTTAGGGTTAGGGTTAACTAAAGGTTATGGTTAGGGTTAGGTAAAGGTTTGGGTTAGGGTTAGGGTTAGACTTAGGTAAAAGTTAGGGTTAGGGTTAGGCTTAAGTAAAGGTTATGGTTATGGTAAAGGTTAGTGTTAGGGTTAAGGTTAGTGTTAGGGTTTAGGGTAGGGTCGTACCAAGTATCCCATTTAGCCTCTACTATGGACAGAGCCATCTCAACACAGGACTCTAGGGGAGGCTGTTTGTTTAGAAACAGTCAGGTCAGCTCTCCTGCACTGTACATGAATGAGCAGGTTGTGATGGTGCAC
>NC_139658.1:8344059-8373865 GCF_951799395.1 Argentina silus | reverse complement strand
CACACACACACACACACACACACACACACACACACACACACACACACACATAAAGGGATTATGGTATTACAGTTGATTGTTATTATTTACTTTATTATTTACTTTCACTGGGTAAAATCACTATTGATGAGTCTGGTCTGTGATCCTGACAGCTTCAACAATATGCAATGAACAGATGCTGCAGGGTTATACAAAAACAGAATGAAGTGAATGAATACAAATCTGAAACAAAAGCAAAGCCTCTCTCCTCCTGCACTCAGGAAAACTTGTCTCTCTCCAGTGTAATTATTAATCCTCTTAACAAGCAGGATGCACAGTGGAGCCCTGAGCAGCCCCACTGTAGCCTTATCTATGACAAACGGCTGGGCTCACTAATTGCACTGCAAGATCTGACAGGATAAATTAATACTAAGGCGGCAAATGCAACTCGTCTGACACGCTCGCTGGAAAGAAAATGAAGAGTGTCTGATGTGTCCGTTTCTTTTTATGGGTTTGTCTACTTTCGGGGCGAAATAAGGTCGTTGAATAGCACCATGTGGGACTCAATATCTTTCCACTTCGAGGCAGTCCTGGAAGAAAGGATCAGACAAGACCTTTGCAGTGATGGGTAATTTCATGGGGAAAATGACAGAAAATTGACACCCAACAAGTGTGTAAAAAGAATAGATACAGCACACAGCACTTACTTCAGTGTCCCTGGAGACCATAATAAAACACTATCATCATGTTCATGGATCCATAGTATAATTGATTTTATACTGTATGTCCATAATAGAATCCTAAGAATATGACTTATATTACATACTTAATATATGCTTATGTCCATACCCTCAGCCTATGGCATTATTGAATAACCCACACAACGCCATCAACATCAAAAAGACTGAGATGTTACAATGGACACCATCCAAGGTCACATATATACATACAAACTACAATGACATTTCCCCCCGCACTCAATTGCTCCACAATGTACCTGTATTTACAAACTTAAGACAGACAACGCTTCAATCTTCATCAGGTCTGGTCTACACAGATCTGGCGAAGATCCTTGAAAGATCGAAAACAGTGTTTGTCAATAAATGTACGTGAATGTGCAGGCCATACTTCATTTGATCCTGACTTCTTTCGTCCCTGTACCCCACTGATCTCACATTACAAGCTACCATGACGTACTCTGATTCAGCTGCAGGCACAGCGTTTGGATGGGGGCAGGAAGGGCTCAAGCCTCATCAAAATGCACAAAGTGCATCGGCTGAGTTTTAGTTGTTGGCAGCTCTCCTGCTGCACCGTCACTGACCCCCCTACCCCACCCCTCCCTCCACCCTCCTCCCCTCCTCCAATCTTCTGAGTAGCAGACACCCGTTAAGACAAAAGGCACAAATGCCAACAGGAAATGAACAGCATCATCATTTATTCTTGATTACTTCATCCTCTTGGCGCATAAAACAGGGGGAAATGAATATATAAGTTGAAGAAAAGCAACTACTCAGGGACACAGAGCAAGAACATTTCCCTAAGTGGTCGGACCTATTCATTGGAGCCCTTACAGTCGGTAATAACATTGAATGGATGGCATATCTCATCATAAGCATTGTCATGCCTCTGTGGCATCGTCAGGAAACCAGGAGGACCATCCATCCTATCCAAAGTGATGTCGAGGATAATAGCAGTTATGCTGGAACAACCCCTGTGAATGATAGTGGTGTGAAGGCTATTTATCAATCGGCCACCTTGCCAATCCAACATGGAGCCACACAAGAAATGACTGGAGCGGTTAGCAGGTTAGGGTCTGGTTCCCTGTATAGATGTTCACTCAGTTGACTTGTGTTTCTTTCCAAATAAGAAGTGAGAGGAAAGTGTTTGTGTTTGTTACCAGGTGTTTGTAATCCTCGTTGGCCCACCCAGCAGAGCCTTTAAGACCCAGCGATGATTGTTTTTTCATTGGCAAAGATTATTTTTTGAAAAGTTGTGAAGCTATTACTCGAGGACGTGCACAGGGGAGGGGGGTGGGGTGGGGGGGGGGCCTGGGGGGACAAAGAGACAAAAACCCTGCCACTAAGTCTCCCCCTCCTCCCCTGTTGTGCCCTGTTTTTAGGAAAAAGCACCTGCCCCCTGGTGCACATCCCTGCTCTTACTGCCTACAGCGATGCTTCACACGTTCATCTTGGCCAGGCCCTTAGCTCCTCTATCAACGGTATGTACACAGACTAATGCATGACTAACCCAGAATTCAAACCTGACTGTGACAGTTGGCGAGAACAGATGTACTTGTAAGAGCATGGGGAGTGTGGGCAGGCAGGCTGGGGGATCTGACAATCTTGATAAAACTCAGTGCAGGATATTTCCCATCCATCGTATTGCAGTTATCGTATTGCAGTTCAAACTGTAATTACTTTTTAGCAGTTTGACGGAGCACCCCACCCCACCCCTCCAAATAACAATGGCTATAGAATATATGGATAGTCCAATGAAAAGAGTTAAAGAGATAAGCAACATTTAGCTCATGATGAGACACCCCCCCCCCCCCCATGCTGATTTCATTCTGCATACTGTTATTCGTATGAATATTTCAGGAAAGGTGGGAAATAGGCTAGTGATGAAGCTCTAGTGTACTCTGTTGCATGCATAATCAGCATTACTGGCAACATTACAGTAAAGGCTGGAATGAATCACATCTTCTTGCAATTTCTGTTGAGAAAAAGCCCACACACAGAATCTAGCCAGAGAGAAAGAATGGTAGGCCAGGTTTCTCTGCTTCTATTTAAACACCGCGATGGAGATTCTATTGATTTGAGTCAGAACAATCAGATTTCAAAGCAATGAATAAATCAATTGACAAAAATGAGACCTCCATCCAATTACAATTTTCAAAATGATATATACATTTTATTATGCTTTGTTAGATAAATAGCACAGCCTGTAATCTTGGAAGATGCAGACTGGACTATCAGGCAATATGCATGTTTCTGTATTAAAGAAAAGGACCAAAATGAATAATCAATAATCAATAATAACACAGTACTAATGACATTGATAATATGACAATATCGATAAGAATAATACTTTTTCTTTTACATCACCTCTACATATTGGTGGTATTGTGCTTTGATTTGACATTTGCGACTAAAACACAGATACAGAATATGTCAACATCTTCATGGAATCCCAAGGGACAGAGCAATCAACTGACGTCTTGAAATCTCCACACAACCCCACCTTCAGCCAAGAACAGGGTAAATGAAGTGGAATAAAACCACACACACACACGCACAAACACACACACGCACACACACACACCTTACAACTCATAGGGCACACATTCAACATGAGTCAATGAAAAAAGGCCTGTTGCAGGAATGAGGTGCCGACAACAGATGGATTCAACCAGGCTGGTCACCCAAACCAACAAATTGCAACACACACACACACACACACACACACACACACACACACACACACACACGCACGCACATACACTCACACACACACACCTACACACCTACACACACACACACACACACACACACACACACACACACACACACACACAAAAGGAGGGGAGCATTATCTTCCTTTACCTGTATATCATTGAGGCAAAATTGGCAATAATAAAAACTAAAAAACGTAATCCATGCACCGGACATAATACATGCATGCATTTACAAGATGAGACCTGAAAAAGTTCACCATACATTTTTGACTAAACGGTACTTTTCTCTACCACTCCCCCCCTCCCCCCTCCCCCTCCGCCAATGTTCTCACAGTCATCTTGTTTGTAGATTTCAACCCATTATCGAGATACATTCTCATATGAAATACAGAGTTCCGACCGCAGCCCTACGGAGCGAGGCAGCCGCGACAGATGTTTTTTTGCTACATGTACAGTGGGAGTAAGCACTACATTTCTCTAGGATCCTACTAGGCCAGACTTCTGGGAGCGCTGGGTGTTGCTGCTATAAACGCAGGGTGTCTCTGCTGGACTGTTGTCTATGCAGTGATGAAGGTATAGCCCCCCCCCCCCCCCCCACCCACCCACCCACCCCCCTCATGTCTGTAGGCGACTGAGAGGTCCATATTTTGCAAGGCTTCTTCTTACAGAGTATCCTGTACGGCAGTATTCCAAACATAGCGATAAACATTCTATTTTTCTATGATTCCAAATTTCCTCAAAATGTTCCCCGGAAACGTCTACAGATATATTTACAGTATGTTTGGAATATATATTCTTCGCTTTGCTTCGGTTGAAAGTTGATTGGTTTGTTTCTTTTTCTTGTGTTTTATATCTCCTCTCAAATGGTAAGAAAAAAGCTTCCACATTAGAATCAGTTTGATTTGAATTCCTCCGTCTCTATCTTGTCTTGCCTTGGTGGACGTTCTGGTTGATTGGTTGACTTTGGTTGCGTACCGCAAGGGTTCCGCCCACTCCTGGTTGTGATTGGCTCAACATGTGAAGTCTTCAAAGTTGCCCTGCCCCGGGTGATGAGGTAGCATGTTGGCAGGGTACGTCGATGGGGTGCGAAGGTTCTCACACTGCGTCTGAGAGGAGGAAGAAGGAGAGAGACAGGAGAGGAGAGGAGGAAGGGCGGAGGAGGAGGAAGGAGAGAGACAAGACAGGAGAGGAAAGGAGGAGGGGAGGAGGAAGAAGGAAAGAGACAGGAGGAGGAGAGGAGGAAGAGGAAAGGAGGAGGGGAGGAGGAAGAAGGAAAGAGACAGGAGGAGGAGAGGAGGAAGAGGAAAGGAGGAGGGGAGGAGGAAGAAGGAGAGAGACAGGAGGAGGAGAGGAGGAAGAAGGAGAGAGATAGGAGAGGAAAGAAGAAGGAGGGGGAGGTAGGAGAGAGACAGGAATGGAAAGGAGGAGAGGAGGACAAATGAGAGGAGAGGAGGACAAATGAGAGGAGAGGAGAAAGAGGAGAGGAGGAGAGAGACAGGGATAAAAGGTTGATCGGTAAGATGAACAGGCGTAGCTGGAATCAAAACAAAGATGAACCCGTCAAGGAAAAATGTGTTTGGGCAGGATAAAAAAGGCAAAGAACATTCTGCCTCAGTAGAAATGTGAGAGAGGAGGCGGTTGAAATACAAAGGGGGTGAACAAAACAACAGCAGAAACACAGTGTTGATTAAACCGAAAGTGCAAGAGCAGAGCAAAAGGAGGATGAGAGAAAAAGATCAGCAAGTCTCTTGACTGCAGCCCATTTCTCTTTCTCCCCCAGACACAGACTAACAATTAGACTGCGCTGGCTTCATTTACACTGGGACATCAGGAAGCTGTCACACCTCCCAGCGCTCTAATTCCAGCCTGCTGGCCCTGTCCTCCATCTGTGATTACATTCAAATAATTTTCTCTCTTTCTCAACCTCACCCTCACTCTCCCTCTCTCCTCACTCTCCCTCTCTCTCTCTCTCCCTCCCTCCCTCAATCTCTCTCCCTTACTCGCCCTATACCCCCCACTTCTCCCTCTCTCTAACTTTCTCTACCCCCCACCCCTTCTCTCACTCACCTCTTCCCCCCCACATCTAGCTCCCTCTCTCTTTACCGCTCTCCCCCCCGCCGTCTCTCTCTCTTCCACCCTTCTGCTCTCGATCGATCACTGTCTCTCCCTCGGAGCCGGCCAATCTCCTCTCAGCCATAGAGATGCTCCCTGACACTGCTAATACTTAGCGATAGCCTACTGACGTGGCGTTTGACATCGTCCAGGCTTAACACCGCTCCCCTGTCGTTGTTGTTGCTGCGTTTGTGTTTCTTCTTCGAGCACCGACAGAGCTTGTACTTGATCACCTGTAAACAAGCAAACAAACAAACAGACAACACATCACTGCTGAGCTTTAGAGAGCCAGGCTGCTACAGTCTATGGTTGGAATGTGTCCAGCTAAATGTTCTTGGGGTTTCGTTTGATTAAACCCACACCGGATTGTTATTTCCTATCGAAACGTATGGGCATCATACTGTATCATCATGAGATCTGAAATTCAATTCACATTGATTGAGCACAGGCATAAATATTTCCCTGAGGGAACTGGCAGTATTGTATAGACATTTCAATTGTATATCACAATATTTTCCGATATATAATAAGATATAATATATGAGACCCGTTTAAAAGAAAGAAAGGACTCAGGTATGCAGGTACAGTGAAGCAGCACCATGCGTCATCCTGATGAGAATCGACATGCAAACGAATGCAGAATAAAATACGGTTAAAATGTTAATGTATTCAACAGTGCTGCAATGACACGTGCGTCCAACGCAGATGAGCTGCAAGCACCTGAATAGTGAGTGAAATATCTGCAAGCTATTTCTTGATTAAACTAGACAGCCATCATTTACTAATCTCTGAGATACTCTGGTAACTGTTGACATAAATATGGCATTATACCTGTGTAATAACACTGTAATAACTGTTGTAACAACATGATATTCATATGTTGTCACAAACTGTACCACGTTAGCAGTTAATGCATTGTTATAGCAATGGCAATGGAGATGAGTTTTTGTTATTACACATGTGGAATAGAGACTGTTTCTTGTTCTAGTTATATAATAACAAAAACACTCAACACTGCTTTCAATGAATGCTTCATCATTTATTCATATACCCAAATAAGATCTGACTGAAAACCTATAGCGTAGAACAGGAGGAGGGGCTCATTGTAATGGAGGTGGACATCAAAGGACAGGCTCATTCCATTCCACGCATTAAAATGAGCCCAGCCTCCGATTTCCACCTCCACCAGCCTCCCCTGGTGGAGATGATAGGTGTGAATGGTGTAGTTCAGTACCTCGTATAAGTAGTCAAAGAGCTCCAGGATGGTGAGGATGCTGGCTCCTATGAACAGGCCCATCTGACCACCAATATCACCTGCAAAACACCTCACAGCATTCAGAGAGACAAGAGGCATGGCACACCACCTGTTCTTAGCCCAGGGTTATCTCTACAAGTCCAGTATGTAGATTTGAGCTTTAGTGCTAAATGGCCATCAATCAGTAGCGATCGAGTAATGAGATCACACGATGAAGAGCGTTCAGTGAAGAGCGCTGTTTTCGTCCAAACAAAGCGAAATCTGGTGTCAAGATCGAGCACTGACCTTTACGTGCATATATTACGCTTTGTTTGTTTCCACGGTTATGTACACATTTGCCGCCAGTAGAAAACGTAGGACATGTACGTTTTTTCAATTTTCTGTGTGGCAAGAGTGTGGCCAAACTACATGCTTCCCCTTTAAGTGTGAACAAAGCCAAGTGTTGAACGTCCTTGAAACGCTCCATCGTAATCAAATGGTACTATCATTATGGAAGGGCGAAAATTAATGGGACATTTTAGTGTAATAGATGCATTCAGTAAAAGACAAGAATAGTTGATGATGTTACGCTTCAAACTTTTCCTTACCCAGTAGCCCGGCGAACTCATAAGCTTTCGTCTGCTCGATGGTCTCGTAGTTCAGCGCCTCAAAGAAGATATCCAGCACGAGGATATTATCACTGTCAACAGAGAAGAAGAACATGCCCTTTAAGACACACCATCAGTAAGTGCTCTTCTCGCTCTAATACTTTCACAAAAGCATTGATTGGCAAAACTGTCGTTTGTTGTCTTCCTAATCTTCTGATGACAGAGCAGATGTCTCGCGTCTGGCAAATAACCAGCCTCCAGCTGCCTTCCGCTTGGACTAGCCATTGAGGAATACAACGGAAACCAAGACTGCTGTTCTGGAGTTATTTTACAAGAGGTTGTTTCCAGGGGCTCATCTCGTCTGTAGAATAGCAAATGGGGATTACTTTGACACTTCGGGCAGGATAGACTAGTTTGTTTCGGAAAGTCAGACTTCGATCCCCGTCGGAGCTGAGATCACAAATACAACTTCTCTTTGTTCTGTATTTTCTTGTAGAAGATAAAACCTTTGCAACATCATTTGATTAAAATCATAAGAATTTTGAAGTCTAACAAAATTGTTGTTCATGTTAATAACACAGCATAAGGTCTCAGTCAACTTCTATAAATTACCACTTTTATAACTGCATGACCAACAACCGCTTGTCCTTGTTTATGATAATTCTCAGTGATTAAATCCATAATATGCAAATTAAAAAACTTCTCCCTCCCCTTGTCGGGGCAACATCTAAAGTGGGTGTCTGTTCTCTTATTATTATTTGCAGAAGCAGCCATGTGTGAAGTGTCAGTTGTTGTTCAACATCATCTCCTTGACAAACTTCTGTCTGGCTGCCTGTCTGCCTGTCTGCCTGCCTGCCTGCCTGCCTGCCTGCCTGCTTGCCTGCCTGTCTGTCTGCCTGCCTTGTCTGTTTGGCTGCCTGCCTGCCTGCCTGTCTGCCTGCCTGCCTGCCTGTCTGCCTGCCTGCCTGTCTGCCTGCCTGCCTGCCTGCCTGCCTGCCTGCCTGTCTTGTCTGTCTGGCTGCCCTCCCGCCCGTCTGTCTGTCTGCAATCCTCATTCCGTCCCTAGTTCATCTAGACAGGCCCACCATGCATCTACTTAAGCTGCTGTTCAAAGTAATAGCTCAGTGAGAAGCAGTTGCTATTCCATGTATGCATGGTGGCTACCAGTCCGACCATGAAGCCCCGAGCATCAGCCTCTCAGGCAGGAGACAGGCCTTACGTCTGGTGTCCACCACCCAGAGAAGCATTTACTGTCACTCTCTCTACTCCGGTCACACACCACTGCCTCAACCACAACCAAGGATTTCTCACTACAAACATCCATCCACCTCGAAAACCTAGGTGAGCGGATATATGAGTCTTCAATAAAATAGAACAGGAGAAAATGTACAGGTTAATTTGTATCCACTGAGAATTCAACATTTGTTGAAAGGGGAACTGACATTCAAGAAGGCTTAATAACCATTGTGAACAGTCAAAAATGACAACAGTCGATTTAGTTACGATTGGCATTACCCTCGACACGGTCACAACTCTTGACCTCCTAGGCCTACAGCATGTCTAATACGACTCACGCGATGTACTCCTCCGTCTTGTTGAACTTCTTGGCCAGGTACTTGGCTGACGCCTTGCTGGGGATCTTGACGAAGGACATCTCCTTGCCGTAGCGAGTCATGTTGCACGGCGTCTCACACACACAGTAGTCGTTGTCCCGCTCGACCAGGAAGTCTGCAGACAAGACAGAACAAAACGGACCAATGACACACTTCCGTATAACCACGGGTCATCCGAAAGAGTGACAAGAGTGAAAGAGGAGAACGAGAGAGAGAGAGAGAGAGAGAGAGAGAGAGAGAGAGAGAGAGAAGTGAGGAACACCTGGGTCACGTATGTCTCACACTTTCAAAGACTTGAATCTCGCTGCTTGAGATGATTTTTTGTTTGTTTGCCTAGATACAATGGAACGCATGGGATGGATTTCACAAAAGTGAAAGCTCCGAGTTAAATCAACCTACAAGTATTTGACACATGAATTACAGCCAGGTCTGGTGGGGATGCTGTGAAGCAACAAGAGTGTTTGACAACAATACGAAACAGGGGGGAGACTAGAAGCACCTAAAAGCTGTCAGGGGTAAAGAGAGAGAGAGAGAGAGAGAGCAAGAGAGAGCAAAAGAGACAGACGGTTGAAAGGAGCCTTCATGCATTTAGCCTGAGGTCTCTAACCATCTGTTGTATAGAACACTTGGCATGGAATGGAGGGCCAGGCCAGGCCAGCGGAACATATTTATCTCTCCAGACCTCAGGCCATTATACAGACAGCTGGACACCCACACACCCACACACCCACACACCCACACACTCACACACACCTTACCTAGAGCAGGATCAGCACACTCCTTGTACTGCTCCGGGGTGCAGTATGGGGCGTCCCCTGAGGAAACACACGGGAGACAAGAAACAGAACGCAGTATCTTGGATGAGAATGAGGAGAGGTGTGTGTGTGTGTGTGGTGTGTGTGGTGTGTGTGTGTGTGTGTGTGTGTCTATTTGTGTTTGTGTGCAAGTGCGCGTGTGGGTCGCTGCTTGGCCATTTCTAATTAAATTTGCTCTGTCTGTCATTATGTTTGTTATCTGCCTGGAAATTTTCCCCAAAGTTGATCTCATCTCTTAATTGATTTCATTAACTCCAGTCCCTTCACGTTTTCAGACAGCCTGTGCCAGCCAGACAGGGCCTATTTCAGGAGAACACACACAACATCATGTCCTAGACAGACAGAACACAATTATTCATCATCTTTTTGCCACACTCTCAAAATCAAGCTAATTACACAGGTCAGAGAGGATGACTGGGCCCATAGCAGAACCCGGAGGACAATGTGTGTGTGTGTGTGTGTGTGTGTTAGCACTCAGGGGGAGTGCCATTCATAGGACTCGAAATGGTAGACAGATACCGATCATCAGAATAATCAACCACTATCTGGACACAATGTTGCGTAAAAAACAGCTTGATACTACAATAACACAACACCCGCGTCGCAATTATCTGACTGATTACAGAAACTAATTTGTGTCCTTTTGATTTTCATTGACTCTACGCCACAATACAGACATATTCACTACAGGAGAATGAAAACGCATGAAGAAGAAGAAGAAGAAGAAGAAGAAGAAGAAGAAGAAGAAGAAGAAGAAGAAGAAGAACAAGAACAAGAACAACAACAAGAACAACAACAAGAACAACAAGAACAAGAACAAGAACAAGAACAACAAGAACAACAACAACAACAACAACAGGGCTTGAGTGTTTCTGAGTGATATGACCATAGAGTTCCTGACAGTAAAGATGAGTCAGGCGCTTTACTTCAGTGTCCCCACTAGCATACCCACTGAAATGCGTGGCCAAGGCACCACTTCATTCTGTGTAGTATGCTTGTGTTGTGTACTTTACTATGTAGGATGCTACAGTGGTGTGGATATTGGAATGCGAATTGCAAAGTGGGATGCCCGGGACGGACAGACTGTGACGTCACCCCCGTTGAGATTGAAAACGGTCACATCAGGGTTAAGGTCAAGGGTTAGTGTTAGGGTTGAGGGTACGCTCCTCCCGAGGATCCCATTTAGCATTTTACCCTATTAGGACATACCTGGCATGTGCACCATGCGACAGTTACAGTTCTCCACCAGGTAGCGCGTCTCACAGTCGATGCGGCAGGCGGTGATGCTGTAGGAACTGAAGAAGTCAGAGTCCATGGGAGTGGCCTTGCAGTCACCCCAGGGCGGTGGGAGGTACGTCAACTGGGGGGGGGGGGGGGGGGGGGGGCATGACAGACAGGTCATACACACTCTCAGGAAATCTCCACATACTGTACTGTATGGGCTACAAAAAAACAAAAAGGGTTCCAAAAAGGATTCTTTCACTGTCCCTGTGGAAGAACACTTTGAAGAACCCTTATGTTCCTTTTTTTATTTTTTTAGAACCTTCCGTGGAAAGGGTTGGAGCCCAAAAGGGTTGCAAGGGTAATGCAAGGGTTCTCCCACAGGGGCAGCCGAAGATCGCTTTCAGGCTCTACGTACAGTAGCACCTATTTGTGAGTGAGTGTAGAGTCAGGAACATCTAAGCACTGAGCATTGAGATCAAACAGTGCATCACTGAACGTGCACATGGGGCGAATTAAGGGTCATACTAGGGGTGGCTGGTGGAGGTAGAAATCGGAGGACGGGCTCATTGTAATGCATGGAATGGAATAAGGAATGGTATCAAACACGTGTGTTTCCATAGAGTCTATTTGACCTGTCTGTCATGACCCCCCCCCCCCATAGTGTTTTTGACACCACCGTTTGATTCCATGCATTACAATGAGCCTGTCCTCCGATTTCTACCTCCACCAGCCTCCACTGGGTCATACATGTGCATGTAATGAAAGCCCCTAGTCATGTCCCTTACAATCTCACAGTGGCAGTAATGCATCTTAAACCTTGATTTGAACACCGCCAAAGAAGAAGGTACTGTATGTAGAGATATATGGATTGGATCCAAGTAATAAGCATTACATCAGACAGTGCTTCACTGAGTGTGCAAATACCGACAAATTAAACTTGCTTTAGGAAGGGATTGGATGGTGTTATCAAATGTTCACACAAACAATACATGCCTACACACACTCTCTCTCTCTCTCTCTCTCTCTCTCTCTCTCTCTCTCTCTCTCTCTCTCTCTCTCTCTCTCTCTCTCTCTCTCTCTCTCTCTCTCTCTCTCTCTCTCTCTCTCTCTCTCTCTCTCTCTCTCACACACACACACACACACACACACACACACACACACACACACAAATAATACTATACTATACTCCCACAAAAAGCCAAAACGAATTACAACGCTATAATGATTTCACTATTGGTTGCTACGGCTGGGAAGATTCACAAAGTCAGAGACGGTGTAAAATCCACTAGCGGGGGACACAATGGGGTGAACACCAATAGGTTTCTCTGGGTTGGCCCAACTCATCATCGGCTCCCAACCTGTCTGGAGATCCATCGGGCTGAGTAATGATGCTTGGTGGCTCCCTATTCAATGCCCAACCATTTTAATAGCACGGTTCAGTCATCCCGAACAACCCACATTCCATTTTCCTTTAAAAGGCGTTTGCAGAGGCTGCTTGACTCTGTGGGTGTATATGAGGAATATATATATATATACATATATATATATATATAAATAAAAAGCATGGGCTAAGTGTATTCATTACTGGTTGGTTTTAAATTAAACAGGCCCCTGAAAAACCAAGCCAAAATAAGCTGTGTTGGTTGGGGACCTTGGACCTTGGCTACTTAATTGAGGGCGGCTAATTAGATGGTTGAAGTGCTCAGACAGGGCATGAATGTTTCATTGCCTGTGTGCATGTGCATTTGTGTGAGATAGAGATAGAGATAGAGAGAGATAGGGATAGAAAGAGAGAGAGAGAGAGAGAGAAAGAGAGAGAGAGAGAGAGAAAGAAAGAGAGAGAGCGTGTGTGTGTGTGTGTATGTGTGTGTGTGTGTATGTGTGTGTGGGTGTGGGTGTGGGTGTGTGTGGGAGAGTGAAAGAGAGAGTGAGAGAGAGAGAGATAGAGAGCCGGGGCAGGGAGAGCTTTGAGAGCTTCTCTTTCATAAACTGTTATCTACTTTAGTGGCAGATAGGCTGTTTCGTCAAAACACGCACTGAAATCCCAACATCTTTATACCACAGGGAACCACTGCACACAGCAGGTTGATGGTTGGATGTGTGTGAATCGCATTATATTAATGAAAGCTGCCAGCCAGAGACAGAGCAAGAGAGCTCACACGGACAGAGAGAGGGAGGGGGGGTGGTGTGGGGGGGGAGAAATCTCACACAGACAGAGAGAGAGGGGGGAGGGACAGCTAACACAGACAGAGAGAGAGGGGAGGGGAGAGAGAGAGACAGACAGCTCACACAGACAGCGAGAGGTAGGGGGAGAGAGAGAGACAGACAGCTCCCACAGACAGCGAGAGAGGGAAGGGGAGAGAGAGAGAGAGAGAGACAGACAGCTCGCACAGGCAGAAGGGGGGGAGAGACAGACACCTCACACAGACAGGGGGGGGGGGAGAGAGAGAGACAGACAGCTCACACAGACAGAGCGAGGGGGGAGGGGAGAGAGAGAGACAGACAGCTCAGAGATGGCTCATACAGACAGAGGGGGGAGGGGAGGAGGACCCAGGGGCCTGCAGCCTGGACATGGGCAGCATGCATAATCTCCCTCTATCTTTGCAGGCTGATGACAAACACACACACACACACACACACACACACACACACACACACACACACACACACACACACACACACACACACACACACACACACACACACACACACACAGACTGATGACTGATATTAACTGTGTGTTTTTGAGTTCAGTCAGCATGCATTATGTTTGTACTGTACTGAGAGTCCACAGCATAATCAAAGATATCATGCATCCATCTATCCATTGATTCATCTCCTCTATCTATCTATCTATCTATCTATCTATCTATCTATCTATCTATCTGTCTGCCTGTCTGTCTGTCTGTCTGACTAGACCAGGCTGTACAGGAGACTAGACTGACTAGACCAGGCTGTACAGGAGACTAGACTGACTAGACCAGACTGTACAGGAGACTAGACTGACTAGCCCAGGCTGTACCATACATACCCGCTGCTCCTGGCAGGATACGAATGTCTGGAACCCGGGTGCCACCCCGAAGCCCAGCTGGTCAATGAAAGGAGGCTCGTCCTGGGAGTGGATCTGGACTTTAATGCCCGCCTCGAACGAGGTCTCATCTGTGGACAAGCAGGGAGAAAAACAACACTTATCACACACATACAATATGTATGTTCTGGAACGAGAATATCTTATTTCAGCATACATTATATAAATAAAGAAATAAATACATATATATGTATGTTCTGTCATATTCAGCGTGCACCCTGGGGGAGCATTTTGTCATTCTCTTCTCTGACTGGTAACATAAAAACATAAAACAGTCCTAAAAAATTATCATAATATTAAAAATCAGTTGGGACGGATGTAATATTGTTTTACACTTGTTCACATACGTCTCTGACATGTGTGAACAAGTTCAACGCCACTGACACCATTTATCTCCTGTCAGAAAGACATGAAGGCTGTTAAGACTAAAGTAGGATGGATAGACTGAATGAACAGGACAAAGGCTTTGTCTCCCCCTTTAAGACACCCCTCTTAACACCTGACACACACTCACACATACTACGCACACTCCACACACTCCACACACTCCACACACTACACACACAACACAAACACACACACGGTGAATGGCTAAACGAATGAATAAATGATGAAAAGAGGATAAAAGAAAAATCAACAGAGCTGACAGCTTCCTGTGCCGGGGCACTCTCGCATATAGATGGTACATGAGCAGATGGGCTCTGTGATAGCGAAACGGCCGTACAGTAACCGAGTACTAGCTTAGCCATATTTCTATCAGCTCCACTGAGCAGGGACATTGTGCTGCTTAGAACAATGATGGCATCGCAATAGTGGTTTAGAGCAAATTGGTCTTTCTGGTCCTCCTCCTCCTCCTCCTCCTCTTCCTCCTCTTCATCCTCCTCCTCTTCATCCTCTTAAAGTCACAAAGTGTCTCTCTTATCCTTCCTTCTCACTCTTTTCAATTACCGCCCCAAGGATATGCCTGAGATTCTGTGGCGGAGCTTCGATAAAGAGGGCAACACACATTAACAGTAACACATTGCTCTTCTACGGCTGGGTACAAGGCCATTTGTGCCTCTGCCAAAGGGGGCCGTTAAGAGCCTTGAGCAGCATATAGAAATAATAACTACTCTTGATGCCCTTCTTCCAAAGAGTAATGCTATCTTTCACTTAGCTATTTTGCTATCTGGAAGTGAATCACTTTAATGTGAAATAAAGTAAATAAACAATATTTGGACACAAAGTTTGACTACAAATGGAGCATGAAGGAATGCACACCAGCCAATGAATTGTGTTCAGTTCAGGTTACGTTCACCAGACTACTTCATTGTGGTTCTGGTATGGTTTCTGTTTGTTTACTGTGAGCTGTGTGGATTATTTTTTTGGGACATTTGAAACAATCAATCTGGTCTTTGCTTTAGTATGGAACACGGCAGTGGAGGCTGGTGGAGGTTGAAATCGAAGGACGGGCTCATCGTAATGGACAGAACGGAATGAGGAATGAGCCGAACGTCCTCTGATTTCTACCTCCACCAGCCTCCCCTGGAACACAGCCATAGGCCAAATCTCAAAACGTGACTTTCCTCCATTCCTCACCACCTCTGAGCTTCTCCTCCAAAGCTCTTTAAGAACGAGGGCGAGGAAAGAGGATGCAAAAGGAATCAGATTATTATTTATTTATTTTATTCAGCCATATTTTGAGATATCACCTGTCATATGGAGTGATATCCATAGTTCTGGTATGGAAGAGAGGAAAGGTTTCACATGACAACACGCTGTGGCAGAGAATCATCCTCATATTGATTTCCATCCGGCCAGCCGCTATACTTCCATTTGATTAATGCAGAGAATAAGCATGACTGACAGGAGATACGATTATTTCTCAATAAAGTAGCATTTGATAAATTGATCCCCCCACCTGGCCTGGTCTAGAAGAGCGGATAATGCATGGTGCTGCTCACTGCACTTGTGCTGAATTCAGCATGTGTCACGTCCTGTATGTACTGTATTTTTATGGAGCATGACTCACAAGTGAAAGCCTCGTAAAAAAAAAAAAAGAAGAAAAAAAACAGCCAGATATCGAGAGCCAACATTTCTGTTTCACTTCACGTGTGACCTTCGCGGCTACGTTAGCTCACGCTATCTGGCTGGTGGAACCAGGCTATCGCAGGTGTGGAGAGGGACACAAGTCGACTGTGACTAAGTCCACTGAGGGCTATCAGATGAATCAGAAAACAGACAATGTTCTATGTAACAATGGCTGCTAGGGAAAAACAAAAAAACAAAAAAACAAAAAACTGTTGATATCTGTACAGAACAGACAGAACACTGACATACAATGGGAGGGAGCACGACCGAACACACTTAACACACACTTAACACAATAGGAAGTACCATTGTCTCCCCTATGTGAAATGAAATGTGTGGGTGCAGTGTGTGTCTGCAGTTGAAAGTACCATCTTATCATCATTTCTTGGAGGGCTAGAGGAGCCTTACCTGTCTGTCTCTCACCTCTCCCCTGTAGACTATCTCCTATCTCTCCCCCAGAGCCTTACCAGTCTCCCCCAGTCTCTACCCTCTCCCCCAGAGCCCTACCTGTCTCTCTTCTCTCTCCTATAGTCCTACCTGTCTCCCCCTCTCCCCTATAGCCCTACCTGTCTCCCCTCTCCTCTCTCCCCTATAGCCCTACCTAACCCCGCCCCCCCTCCCCCTCCCCCTCCCCCCAGCCTCACCTGTCTCCCCCCACACAGGGAGGTACTCGTCCTGCTGGATGTCCAACATGAGCTCCAGGCCGTTCCCCATCCCCCCTTTCATTGTCACCAGCAGGGGGTGCCCATCTTGGCCCGAGTTGAAGGTGTAGCATTTCCCATAGCGCGTGAATATCTGAAAGACACAAGAGAACATGAATGTCAGAGAAGACAGACTACAGCAATCAATAAAGAAAAAAGCAATACAACCACCATTAGATTTAAATCGATTACGGCCTCTCATAGCCAGACGCCATAATCTAACGTCAATCTGAGGGGGGAAAACAATCCTGGCAAGCAAAGCAACCATTGTGATTGTGTTCTGCTGCAGTACAGAATACTCCAGCTCTTCAGGTCAGAAGGAAGAGGTGGTGGTATATGGGACTACAAACAGAGCACATATCTATCACTTCAACAACAACAACAACAACAACAACCACAACATCATAATCAACAACAACACTTGAGGGATATCCCAAAAGGCCAAAAACAACCCCTTTGATCTTGAGAGAGACTCATCTTTAAAGTGGTACTAATTATACTCTTTCATTAAGGGTGCAATGTGTAGCTTTTTTCCCCTTGAAAATGTCTCTAAGTAGCCCTGCTGAATTATTACTTATGATGCATTGGCAGTCTCCGACAGTGCATAATCCTGCCAATACCCTGTCATTCTGCCTCAAATAGCTTTTCCAAAATGTTCGGGACGTTTCTGGGCGTTTACCGATTGCTGTGGGCGTGAAACCTGCGATTTGCGTGTGTGTGGACTTGCAATTGTTTATTGTTATTGCAATTCTCATTGCAGTCAAAAGAGGGCGCAATCCAAAGGGATACCTGTGTGTAAAGGCTCATCAGTTCATCCCCTACTGTACATTGTTACAACTGGACAGGCACAATGGTGAACATTAGAGTAATATGGAAACATAACCTCATAAACTCAGACATGACTTGTAGATAGATAGATAGATAGATAGATAGATAGATAGATAGATAGATAGATAGATAGATAGATAGACTGGTACTTTATTGATCCCTGAGGGGAAATGAAGGTGTTACAGCAGCTCACATCACAAACAACAACAACAAAATAAAGTGACATTAGAATAATAGAATAAAATAGACATCTGAAACATTATATACAGTAACAACAGTTATGATTTAACATCCCCCAGCCTGACTCTGATCACCCCGATCGAGCCACCCGGAGGAGGAGTTGTATAGTGTTATGGCGGCAGGCAGAAAAGATCTCCTATAGTGCTCCTTAGTGCAGACTATCTCCTATCTACAACGTGGTTGTAGTAGTCTGTTGCTAAAGGAGCTTCTCTGCTCTGCCACAGTGTCATGCAGGGGATGGGAGGGATTGTCCATGATGGCCAAGAGTTTGGTCCTCATCCTCCTATGGGCCACCTCCTCCGCAGTGTCCAGGGTGACACCGAGGACAAAACCAGATTTCCTAATAAGCTTGTTCAGCCTCTTGGTGTCACCTTCCTTGATGCTGCCCCCCCCAGCATACCACCGTGTACAGCACTGCGCTGGCCACCACTGACAGGTTGAACATGTTCAGCAGAGTCCTGCACACGCCAAAGGACCTGAGCCTCTTCAGGAAATAAAGCCAGGTCTGGTCCCTCTTGTACAGGACATCTGTGTTACCAGTCCAGTCCAGTTTATTGTCCAGGTGCACCCCCAGGTACTTGTAGCTCTGGACCACCTCCACATCCTCTCCCTGGACAGAAAAAGGAGACAGGGGGACCCTAGTCCTCCTAGTCCACCACCATCTCCTTTGTCTTGCTGATGTTGAGTAGCAGGAGGTTCTGCTCACACCACTCAACAGAACTGTCCACCAGTCCTCTGTACTCGGTCTCCTGGTCTGCACTGACACTGAATCCCGCAATAGCAGAACATTTAATGTAGTGAACTAATGGATATGTAATCACATTAGATACGTCAGGAAATGGATCGAAAGAGCCATGGCCGGGCTCCAAATCAAATGTTCCCTTGCCTCAGTGTCAAGGCGGCTGATTGGGGCTCTCAGAAGAGCTTGACATCATCATACTAGAACCATCTTCAGTCTGTGGCCCCACAACAGTATCTATAACAGTATATATAACAGCAGCTATAACAGCATCTATAACAGTACCTATAATAGGATCTATCAATATATAATATATATATATATAGATAGATAGATAGATAGATAGATAGATAGATAGATAGATAGATAGATAGATAGATAGATACATATATAACATCATCTATAACAGCATCTATAACAGTATCTACAACAGTACATATAACATAACATACACATTTTTATATCTGTGTATGCTATGACATCATATCTCTGACACAACATCTGTTATGCTTATACAGTCATTCAGAGTGTGAGACCAAAGAAATGATCTGATGTGATTGGATCTTGTTCCAAAACACGGTACACAAAGTCCTGATGAACCCGAGGAAACTCCTTTCTAACCCCAATGATGTTGTTTTTCATATTCCTCCTAGAATTGTTTACAGAAGCTAGCTAGTAAGCTAGAAAAGGATATGTATAGTCAGTAAGCTGGAGTGTGGAGAGTGCTCTGAGTCTGTCGAGAGAGACTAATAGCACCATAAAAGGCTGGAATATCTATGTGTCTTTACCTTTAGAATGCCCTGATTGGTCAACCTGTAGAAGTCAGTGATGAGGTACAGTAGAGGGAATATATAGTAGCTCATTTAAGAACCACCATTGAAAAAGGCTGTTTTAATCAGCACCACACGCGCAAGGCTGAACCCAGGTCTGAAAGAGGGCAGCACCAGCAGCCACATACAGTAGAGTGAATGGTGTGTATGAGAAGGAATGTGTGTGAGTTGGTTGTTAACGAGACATCAAAGTTATGCCTGCTCATTTGAATGTATAAAGAGCAGAAGACTCACAAGGAGGGGCTAATTATAAAAAGGGTTAATGACCCAAACACAACATGCCTAACGACTCAAATACAGCACAAATGGATAGAGACAGATTTCTCTAACACACAACAGACATCAGTCTCACTCAGTCAAACTTTCCATTGAAATGGGAGAGTCTGAGGCAAACCGTAATGCAAAGCGGGGCTGTGAAGCGGCGCGTTTTGATTAGCACCACGGATTTGTTTGACGAACGGAGATGACAGAGATAAGAGAGGTTGTGGATGTGTTTCAAATGGAGGTGTTAATTTCAACAGGATTGTTTTTCCAAACAGGGAAATGAACGCACGCTGCTCACCTGTGAAATGAGGGCATCGGAAAAAAAAAAATTCAGCTCACTCCATGTTTTCATGTCATGCCATGCGTGCCAGTCAGATGGTAAATATAGGGCAGGGCAGAGCAGAACGGGAGGGGCACAGACGGCAGCTCTGCAAAAACTTTAACGGGGTGGAGACTTGCTGACAACTTCTTATCCCCAGTGTTTACTTCCTACGCCCCCAGAATCTCAATCGAAAGCTCAGATTCTGGGTTATCAGATTAGACACGTGTATAGAAATACTCTGACTCCGATTTTGACCTAAAACAATAGGTTCAAAACAGACTGTCCATATCTCGCAATTATTGCAATATTGATCAAGGTTTCAGGAGCCTGTGCCTTTTTTTTCATAATACATAAAACAATAGAAAGCTGTAGGATGAAAATACAAAGTAGAAATACAGCACAATCATGTGATGTAAAAAAAATAATAAAAAAAATGCATTGTAGCATTCTGAAACTCCTTTTCAGAATGCTTTGAGCACCTTCATAAAATCTCAATGTCAGGCATAATATGAAATCTGACCTTTGGAAAGTGTTCCTGGCGAAACAGAGTCAGGAGTGCCTGCCTGTTACACCAGCGTCTGCCCACCCTCCAGAGCATAAATACGTCAAGAACACGCTTTCTTGACATTCATTTCATTCCTCCACGTTTCCTTGACTATAATCACATTCAAGGTTAGCATTTCTCCTCTGCGTAAGGCAGGAAACAGGACGACCCAGAGCCACTCAGTCACTCCCCCAGTCAGTCAGAGCAAACATTGATGATGACAAACCACAGCAGCAACACTCAGAGGAAAAAAGGTTGCTGCTTTAAGTCTCCAACAACAACAGACATTATGCCCTCCACCGAAACTACTCTACCTCAATGGCCAAATGAAATTACCCTACCTCAATGGCCAAATGAAATTACCCTACCTCAATGGCCAAATGAAATTACCCTACCTCAATGGCCAAATCAGCCAGCCATTTCTTGCTAATCTCCAGGAGCCATTAATGATCAACACAAAGTGCAACCGAACTCAACATATTCACAACTAAACTGTTAATGTACTGAGTCAGCTGCCGCTGGGGCATATGAATAGACAATGGTCTGTTTTATAGACTAATTCTGATGGCTCTGACCATAATAGAGCATCCAGATTGGAGTTTATGAAGGAGGGCGTGGGCACATTAGAGCAGAGCAAGTTCATGTTCATTCTTTTCAGTCGAAAGCATCAAGATACACATCACCACACAAGAGTGATAAGAGAGGAGGTGTGTGTGTGTGTGTGTGTGTGTGTGTGTGTGTGTGTGTGTGTGTGCATAGGTACCTGTGCGTGTACATGTGTGTGTGTGTGTGTGTGTGCGTGCGTGCGTGCATGTGTGTGTACAGGTTGAATGAGTGAGGAAGACCATAGTCAGAGTTGCTGTGGTAACCAAGAGATTGCGCTAGGAGCGGTGTGTGTGTGTGTGTGTGTGTGTGTGTGTGTGTGTGTGTGTGTGTGTGTGTGTGTGTGTGTGTGTGTGTGTGTGAGAGAGAGAGAGAGAGAGAGTGACCTTGGTGCTCTGCAGCGTTTTTGTGTTGTGAAAAGAAGTCTGGGAAGCTTCTCTCCATGGTGGCTTTGCAATGACAAGTCCATTCATGTCACCGACAACTCAACTGCTCTTGTCCCAAATACTGGTGGAGACAGACATGTCTTGACCCAAGCTACAGTGAATCAATTGTAACCACCCCTAACCGATAAGTGACGCTTTGCTATCGATTTCTTAACATAACCATTTATCAATACAACACTGTATATTAATCCTTTGGCTTCATGATGTCTTGGAGAGAAAAATAACACAATCTAGCTGTACATTGCTATTTCTGTGTGGCATTGCCCTTTAACAGGCATATCGTGCTGTATACGTCTCACAGGTTGCATTAGCTGAAGCAACATGTCAACTACAAAGAAGAAGATCCATCGCCTAGCTGAAGCTTGACCAATGAGGTGCAGCGAGCGCTGCACACAATGGTCTAGGCACCCACCTTCCGTCACTCTAATGAACCCCCACCTTCCCTCACTCTAATGAACCCCCACCTTCCCTCCCTCTAATGAACCCCCACCTTCCCTCACTCTAATGAACCCCCACCTTCCCTCACTCTAATGAACCCCCACCTTCCCTCCCTCTAATGAACCCCCACCTTCCCTCACTCTAATGAACCCCCACCTTCCCTCACTCTAATGAACCCCCACCTTCCCTCACTCTAATGAACCCCCACCTTCCCTCACTCTAATGAACCCCCATGTCAGCTGTTCATATTCCAGTCGGCTTCTGAGAGAGCGAGCGCGTTGATTGGCTCTCACCTACTTTGCATTTGGGGCGGGGCATCTCGTCCCTTACTTCTTTCGTTGGAGCAACGGGGCGGTTCTTCAAACAAACATACCTCAATGTTCAGTTCTAAAGGATACACGATACAATGTACACCAACCAGCATAGGGCACAGCCCCTTCATTATCCCATCACCGTGCCGACAACGTCATGGGGCTAGACTCCTAAGTCTGGTACGGAGTACGGCAGACTTCCAGTCATGCTTTAGCTAGGCTACGGTACTCACGCAATCCCTATTGAAAAGGATGAACATGTCCCCCCAAATACATTCTTACACTGACACAGCCTCTGCTACCACCCAAACATACAACATTGATATGTAATCCTATCTTACATGAATAGTGCATGGATATAACCAGACGGTGCTGGCTTTCGCCCAAGGCTAGACCGCCTTCACAAGACAATGTGCTCTGAGGACACACAAGCTGTTCACTATAGTTGAAAGGGGAGACTGGTATGGCTCTGGGGGAGGGGGAGAGATAGAGGGGTCTGGTAAGGCTCTGGGGGAGAGGGGGGAGACTGGGGGAGACTGATAAGGCTCTGGGGGCAGAGGGAGAGACAGGGGGGAGGTAGGAGCTTCATCTCCGGTCTCTCATCATTGATTGTAAGATTAGCGGGGGCATAGAGAACCAACACACTGTGACAGACACAGAGGAACAAAACACCTACAGCAGAGCTCGCAGGACACATACAATACACTTGAACATCACTGGTTCGAATCGCGCTCGGGATTCAAACCTTTGGAGACTCCCGCTCGGTCGCATTCCTAGCTTTTCCTAAATTCCTAAGATTTCATACGAATTTGGTGTTGTGCTTTTTGTACGAATTCATACGAATTAAGCACGAGATCCTGTTGGTGTGTTAAGGCTGAATGGTGGGGGGTTGGTGGGGAGGGTGGGGGGGTTGGTGGGGGGTAATGAAATGATAGGGCCGATGGACCACATTAAAAGAGAGGCCAGGCAAGGTGGGGTTTCCTATTCAGAAAGTCAATATCCTGCCCTACTACATCTAAGCTGCGCCTTTCAACTCCCTGCCTTTCCCTTGACTTACACTGTGACGGAAATCACTTGGCTCACTCACTCACTCACTCACTCACTGAGTGTGTGTGCGTGTGTGTGTGTGTGTGTGTGTGTGTGTGTGTGTGTGTGTGTGTGTGTGCGTGCGTGCGTGCGTTAATAGTTCTCTCCCTAAGGCCAAGCAGTGCCTCATTGATTCTCCATACAACATCACATTTACCCAAACTCACACAGGGCTCGGTTTATCTTTGAAGCAGAGTGCTTTCCGTGGGTTTTCTTTTTAAACTCTCTGCATTGCATAACATGTGCTCCCTTAAGATGATGTTAGAGGAAATGTGGTCAAATATGATATTTTTTCCATCTTGAAGTTCACATTAAAAATGAAAGCAGTACATTTAGGCTGAGTCGAACCATCTGTTGGGCCTGCATTATTCAATGGAAAAGATCATAAACTATATTAAAGATGCTTCACATCTACGCTTAGTTCTAAATTAATATTTCAAAATGAGCATATTTAAACTAATCTAATGTCACAATACACATCCAACACAAGGCCAACATTTTGTCAATACAACACTAAAAATTTGCTTTGATCATAAGCAAAAATAAACCAAAAACATTAATAAAATATGTATGTCTAGCACATTTGGGAGTGAGAAACCCCTTTCAACATTATTTCCTTATTTGATATATTCATTTTAAATGGAGCTGCATTTTGTAGATAGGACATAGGGGTAAATGTTGTGGTTATATTTGAAAGTGAGGACCCTCCACTCTACCTACATTGCTCCAATGGATATTAGATAATTAAAATCAATTAAGCTGTCATTAGCCAATGGGATGCTGCCAACACTTCTCCCTCAGATAGTGTCAGAGAGATTCATGAGGCAATGCTAAAAGAATGGAAAGTCTTCATTAGGGCCTGATGGGTGCCTTGGGTTTCCGATTATTCTCACTGATTGGTGCCTTGGGCTTTGGATAACGCTCATAGATTGATTCGGATGTAATAGAGAGGGCACATCGTGACCCTGTAGCCTGAAGACTCAAGCCTGCTGTTGATGTTTTAAACAATCCCACTAGAGAAAGGAAAAGGCTATTGGCCTATTGCTTGACACAGCTTACATACAAAGGAGATCTGGGAACCTATAATCTAATCTCTCCAGTTCGATTTAGTATAGATGGAGAGATGATCATGTAGCCTATTGAGAGTCACTGAATGAATGAAGCCAAATCTGGTAATCTGTATGAAAACTCATTTTACATCTGGGAAACACTTGGTTGAAACACTGTGTGTGTGTGTGTGTGTGTGTGTGTGTGTGTGTGTGTGTGTGTGTGTGTGTGTGTGTTTGTGTGTGTGTGTCTGTGTGTGTGTGTGTGTGGGGGGGGGGGGGTGGGTGTATGAGAGAGACAGAGAGAGAAAGAGAGAGAGAGAGAGAGAGAGAGAGAGAGAGAGATTACACTCCATCGAGTCGCTCAAGAGGATCCACAATTACACGTAGGCCTAGACTACATCTCAATGGAAGCAATGAAAGGACTATTATTGATGGAAGCAATTAAAGGTAGCTCATGCTGAACTATGGTATTGCAAAAACCCTTACACCAATGAAATCATCAAATGATACAATACATTATATGCTGATTATGGCCTGTTTGCCAAGGTTTTCTATGACGTCAGGACAACATGACTATGTTTTAAATATTTTGTAGCCTATACGCTATAGAAAATATGATCTAAAATTAGAAGCAAGCAAATAAGAAATAAACATAAATCAAACTGAATGAAATAGCCTACGCATTGGTTTCTTAGTCCTGATTTACATCAAAACAGTCACTCTTGTTGGCTGAACCAATACAAAATCAATACCAAGCAAGTGAGTAGAAATACAAAATCACAACAATAAATAAAACCACTGGAAGCATTCCACACACAACAAATACTAATGATGAACAAGACACCAATAGGCTACAACTTGTTGCAGGAGCACCGCATACAGTTAGCGACCATTTTATCATGCGTTTAACTTTGGCGCTGTCCAGGAACTCACGGTGCTGAAATTGCGGGGCCCGCATAGCTCTCCCTGGAATCGGCAGTACAGCAGCATCTCCTCCAACTGGTGTCCGAGCCGGTCCAACAGCTGCCGCATGGACGGCTGGGACTCCCGAGGGGGCGGAAGAAAGTGGTTGAAGTCCAGGATGCGAGAGAGCGGAGACCACGGAGGTTCGTTGCTCATGCTGGTGCTGGTGCCATCACTCTGGGATGTAAGCGCGTCCCTGGCACCGGCGGAGACTTGCCAGTTCCTGCCCAAAAGTCCCAGCCACCTTCCCGCGCTGAATATGTCCGGCTTCTTCATGCGGCGCGGCAGCAGGAGGTTTTGGTTACATATTGTCACCGCGGGGAAAACGAGCCGTTTGGCATACACCATATGCGCCTTGGTGTGCACGGGTGAGGAGAGCAGGTACCGCACCCTGTTCGATGACCAGGTGAAGAGGAGAGCAAGCGCCGCTAAGAAAGCGAGCAACCACGCAAGTCTGCGAGGGTACGAGCCGCTGAGAAAGACATGCCTCAAACCGTGAAAGGTGGTGTGTTTCAGGAAGAGCTTCCCGGCTTCGGTGAGGGATCCCTCTCTCGCCTTCGGTCCAGAATCGGACTGACACATGTTAAAGAGATACTGAGCGGACCTCTGGCATCGGTCCTATATAAATCACCATGAAGTCAAGCGCGAATCCGGAAGGCTCTCTGTCAATTACTTATTGGGAGTGCGAGTCAAGCACATCCCACCCTGCGCCCGACAAAGCGCGCTCTCTCCCTCTCCTCATGAACTGAGTTCTCCGAGTCTGGCTCTGGGGACGAGTGTTCTGTCAGGGAGAGACTGAGTATGCAGAACGTTCCGTATTCCAGTGGTAGCCAAGTTACTCAAGATGATTTAATGTCGCCTCCGCAGCAACAGAAGCACGGGATATAATAAAACATTAAAAAAAAAAAAAAAAACATTCCGCGTAAAGTTTGCATTCACACCTTTCAACGTTTTATCTAATCTAACGGTCCAAATGCAATTCAAGATTCCACTCATGATATTAGGTTGCACAGCCCAAGCATACCCATTTCCACATATTTGCCTGAAAGAAAAATAAATCAAATCAGCCTTATAGCCATTCTGAGTCGTCCTCGATTGGGTATAGGCTATACTGTGGAACCAATCAAATAGACTCGGTCAAAAACGCACGTACAGCGGTCGCCAAACACTCACTGCCTCTGCAATGTGCTGTATTCCTCTGCTCTGGTTCATGTAAACATATTAACCTTTAATGTTTTTATTCCTTTGCATTTCTTCCTTTTTTATATAGCCACTTCTCTCTCCCCCCCTCTCTCTTCCTCATGCACGCACAACACGCACGCACGCACACACACACACACACACACACACACACACACACACACACACACACACACACACACACACACACACACACACACACACACACACACTTTGTGAATACGCTCTCTACTGCTTACTGTGTTAATCGAATATCCAAGATCACTGCCTGGCTCTTAGTGCTCTGTTTCCACTCCATCACACATGCCATGACCCCCCCCCCCCCCCACTCCCTCCCTTCAGATACTCTCTCCATCACTATCAGATCCTTACCCCCTGGAAGATATATATTTTCATTTCAAAAGGTCTCCTTCCTCCCACTCATTATCTTGGCTGAGTTTTGAAAAGTAATATAGACTCACTTACCCATCGGCAGCCCTGTTGCTGGGAGGAAATTGAGTTTCTGATGATTATTAACCTCAATACTACCTGAAGGAACTACCCACCTGTCTGAAGATAATCTGTAGGTCTACTGTACATGGTAGACCGGAGAGGAATAGAGCCGTTTAGAAATACTGCTGTACTTTCTCAACTCTACAGGTTACGCATCTGGCAATGTCTCTTACAGGTTGAATTCTCAATAGGCATAGCCAAAGCCTCTCTCTGGCATAGCTAAAGCATAGCAGAGCATATAAGTCTACAGGTTAGTATGGTGGTTTCCCTATCTCCTCAAACCTCATATCCTGTCAAAGCGAACCATCTGATAAGAATGTGATTTGATGAAAGCCATTTACAATGCATTCAAGTGCTCCTCTGGAACTCAGAGCTTCCCACCAAGATATAGTGTCAGATTTTGAGAAGGGCTCACTAATTGGCTAATTCTGAGATGTCAAAGTAACATGACTGGCCCCTTTTTTCCTATTTCCGAGGAGCACTTGAACATAGCATGAAACCTTTTAATCCTCAAAGTTTCTGAACGTATCGTAGCCACAACCCCCCCACTGAACAGACACATGCCTTTAACTAACCCATCTAAACAGGCTTTTGACTGAAGTGGGTCAACCTAATGGAATCCAAAGCCAGACTCTGCAGTTACCCTCGGTTTACATGATGCGAGAAGCTGCTTTACACAGCCCTAAGTGCCTGTCACTGGGTCTCTATGTTGGCATTCCCCCCCCCCAGGGACCTTGGTAAGTGAGTGAGCTTCATACCGGGCCCAACCAATGCAAAGCGGTTTAAAAGACTCAAGGTGGATGTTGTTGCTGGGGCTTAACCTGTCTTTCTAGCCCCAGGTCATTGGCTGTACAGTACAGCGTTCTCTGACTTCAGGAGTTTAAGTTCAAGATCAAATCCTTATTACACCAGAGGAAATCTTGGCAACAGAGCATACGGTAAAAGTCCAAGCAATAGAAAAGTTAAAAGCAGACACATGACAACACTACAAGAAACTACACCGTAACTGTACAACTGAAGTGGCAGTCGACAATAAAGTGCATTTGTGTGTAATGTAGCTAGACCACTGTCTTTGACCCTTTACATCTTCATGGCTTATGTCAAGTGTGGCTTGAATCTTTAATAGCATTGCATCATGGAATCCCCGCCCCCTATAGACTTCCTCTATGATACAGTATGACTGTAGTTTCTCTTTCAAGCGGCAATCTGGGATTGGTACATCCTAAGATTAATGAGGTGGTAAATTAATGATGTATAGCCATTGATTTTTTTTTTTTTTTTTTTAGTATGTTAGTCCTACTCTCACATTCTTTCTTATTAGACAGAGACACTAGAGAAAGACAGGAAAGTAAGGAGGAGAGGGTATGTCTGCAGGGCATGGGCCAGATTCCAACCCGTGCCAACATGGGCATACAGTGTGCACTGACCACTGGACCACTGGACCACCCCAGGCCACTAGCCATTGATTCTTGAAGACCATAACTTATAAATGCCTCATGAACTTAGTCCAACTGTCTTACCCCCATCAGAACCCAAAATATAAACGTGTTTTACTCCATTGTTTGTAAACAACGGATGGTTAAAATGGGTCAGTCCTTGCATCCATAGCTCCGTCTATGAAATAAAGAGTGGTTACATTTCTCCAGCCCCATCCCTCAGCTGTTTACCCCCCAAAAAGTGGCGGGAAGACTGCTTTGTTGTTGTTTGAATTCCAGATTGCACCTTGAAAGATATTCTGGGTCGTTCCAGTAGATTACTCATGGGTAAATGACAGGCAGTATCGTCAGAGGTGTGCAGGAGTACATTAATGCATGGACTGTAAAATCAGACGTGGTACATGGAGGATCTGTGGCACAGTGATCTATCTCTGCTTGGTTGCATGCTGCTCTGAGTCATGTTACAGTGTATCATCGGAGTAATTTTGGGCTTTTAATTCATAGTGTGGTGTACAGGAGGTTCAGAGCATCCTCTGAGCTCGTGTGGGAAGTCTAACTGAAACACCAAACAGATAAAGGAACATAGATTATGCTGATTTACAGTACATGGCCATGTCTAAAACCACACTAGATGGATTTGGACATTTTGCATTCCACAGCATTTAATCAACCCCCGTTGTGCGCTACACACACACATACACACACACACACACACACACACACACACACACACACACACACACGCACGCATGCACGCGCGCACACGCACACACCCACACACACACACACACACACACACACACACACACAGCTCATCGTCAGTGTAATGAACATATCTGAGAGACATTCTCTGCTCCAACAAGCTAATCCTACCAGAGGGATAATGACCCACGTGACAGAGAAACACGATGCCACCAAACAGCAAAAAAGGCTGTGAAGCTCTGACATTCCTATTACAGACACTGAGTGATGATCTATTATGCGTACACTTCCCAGAAACAATGGTGACGGGCCTGCGGAGGAGTATGTGTTCACCGCTGATTCACTGCACACGTCTGATAAGTTTGATGGACAGCTTGCATAACCTCAAGGTAAGTAATGAATACAAACAAGTGTT
>NC_139658.1:8319059-8339059 GCF_951799395.1 Argentina silus | reverse complement strand
TCTACACCATTGCAAACCATTTATTTCAACCATGGATGTCCTGCTGACCCAGAGCAAAACAAGCAGAGAGAAGCCAGGCATGAAGCCCAGGAGGAGTGGTGTAGGCTAGCTAAAGAACCCATCTCAGCAATACAAACAAACACACTCACACACACAGACGCGCATGTGTACACACACACACACGCACACACACACACACAGACACGCACACCTGTGCGCACACACACACACACACAGACACACACACATACAAAAACGCACAAATGTGCACGCACGCACGCACGCACGCGCACACACACACACACACACACACACACACACGCACACACACACACAGTGAGAAGACTCAGACAGCAACTCCTGTACGGACAGACAGTGAGAGAAGAAATAATCCTCCTTCTCCTGCTGTAATGGTTCCCTGCTGACAGTGATTCTGTGCCAGGCGTTATATTTCAATCTTCGTATAAAGTGCAATAAAAGGAGAGCCATTAGAGATTAACTATCAGGGTAATTAAAACATGATAAGTGGGTGTTGGCATCATCTCCACCATTGTCATATGTCTTATTCATATATAATTGAGCCAAATACGGTTGGATTTTCCCTCATTATAACTCCCCATTCATCTTGTTGTTGAAATAAAGCAGAGACGTGAGACAAGCTTAATAATTTAGCCACTTAATGACTAATTAGCTGGTGTTTATGCTGTGATGCATCAGCTAATTCAAGAGAAGTCTGATGTCATTGCCTTTGTTTAATATCCGGCCTCACCTGGTTAAACGGTGGAGGCTTTCAACATGTATTTGTCACATGTGATCTTTCATAGAATGACTGATGTGTCAGTTAATTAAAAAGAGTGTATTTGAAAACAGCTATTCGTCAAGTGAGGAAGAAGGACACAGTGTGTCCTGACAGTGTGGGGATGGAGAGATGCTCCCTCCCTCCCTCCCTCCCTCCCTCCCTACTGGTTATAAAGAACTATGAATGACTCACAGATCGCCTACAGAGACAGTAGCCCGCTAAAGGAAGATTATGACAACAAGCCACCTTGAGCCTTATTGATGTCCTGTCTTCTAAGTGTTTATATATGATCTTCACAGAATGGCTCTCTGATTTGCTTTGTAACGGCAGCAGAAGTGAACAACGGTTAGTCTTTAATCACAGTCACAGTTTCTATCCTGATGTCGCACATATCAAAAGTAACTACGAGATGAACATTTAACAGGAGTTTTAGTGAGGTAGGATAACATGTGTTATGAAAAAAGAATGCATTGTACCTGATTGCTATAGTGCTCTGCTCAATACCAGATTCTTCATTTGAGAGACATTGCCCCCTGGTGTTTATATTGAGACATACCAAGTGCTTCAACGCATCACTTCTGTTCTGAACTATAGGCTGCAGTATTATGAAACACCAACCAATCAAAACAACTACTTCATAATGTGAAATAAAGACAAATTGTAATCATGACCAAACACTAACTAGGAACATCCATAGGTTCAGCAAAAAATAGGCCTACTTTAAACAATAATCAGCATAAACAACAATTAAGACAATTACTCCAACAATTACTTTAAACAACAAATAAGTTAGATCAGCATACGAAAACATTATTTAAAAACCAATGTCTAGGATTGCCTGTGACTCTGACTAGCATTTGTGACCACAAGTGGTTGCACTGCACACAGCGGTGGAGGCTGGTGGAGGTAGACATCGGAGGACGCGCTCATTGTAATACAAGGAACGCGTGTTTGATACCATTCCTCATTCCATTCCATGCATTGCAATGAGCCTGTCCTCTGATTTCTATCTCCACCAGCCTCCCCAGGCACACAGAAATAACACTGTATGCAAAATCCATAATCATTTAATAATAAAAGTGTTTTTCTATTTCTGTGGTGGGTCACCTCTCCCAACGGGACAACTACAGGGACCTCTGCTGGAAGTAAACCGCCACTGCAGCCTGCGCCACTTCCACCAGCTTTCTCTTGGCTTCCTCACCCAGGCAAGCCTCGGTTCTATTTCAGTGGACAACATGTTTAACCTCACTCACTCCCTGGAGATCCCAGAAAAGGTCCTTTTGTGATGTCTGGCATCTGTGTAGTCAAGATGTATTCCACCTGGTATATATATCACTAATATACAGTATATATATATGTTTTGAACCACAGAAGAAGAACCTGTTAAACCAGTTGATGATTGAACGGAACACCAGAGTCGTGAACATTGTGTTTAATATTGAATGTGTTTGTGTAGTCAGCTCCCCAGAGGACAAGCCTGCAGGAGCGTCTTTAATCAAACATTGCTACGCTTGACCTCTGGTCAAGGAGACTCTAGCCCTCCAATCTAACATAGAATACATGATTGTGATCCATTGTACAACAGAAATTATTTATTGTTGTTTGCTGTTGACTGTTTATTTTCCCTTTCACAGAAGGCATCCTACATTGTCTGTAGTACAGTGCTACAGTGTTTCCCCTACCATTGAATAGACTGGGCGCTAGGCTACTTTTTGGCTTTTAGAAAATGTGTGTAATGGTAACCAATAGAAAATGTGTGTAAGGGTAACCAATAGAAAATGTGTGTAATGGTAACCAATAGAAAATGTGTGTAAGGGTAACCAATAGAAAATGTGTGTAAGGGTAACCAATAGAAAATGTGTGTAAGGGTAACCAATAGAAAATGTTACTGGTAACCGTGGATGTGGATTTCAGGGCCTCTGTGCCCTGCCTACGAAACAATCTGAGGGAAACACCGGTACAGTATGTGTCGGTCAGGGGGAGGGAGGCTGGTGGAGGTAGAAATCAGAGGACGGGCTCACTGTAATGCATGGAATGGAATGAGGAATGGTATCAAACACATGCTTCACCTGGTGCAGGTGAATCCAAAGAGCCCCAGTAACAGAGATGCTCTTGAGGAGACAGCAGAAGGACGTAACTGGAGCCTCTGCTCTCTGCTGCTCCTGCTGCTGCTGCTTCTGCTGAGACTGGAGGAAAGCAGATCTGTCTCTAATGGAGGAGCAGGAAGAGGGACCAGGACCAGCCAGCTCCTCCTGGAGGCTCATATTCTGCCCCCGAGACAGAAAGATGAGCCCTCTATTTGTCTGTCTATCTGTCAGTCTTTCTGTCTCTCCCTCTGTCTGTCTGTCTGTCTGTCTCTCCCTCTGTCTGTCTGTTTATCTGTCTCTCCCTCTGTCTGTCTGTCTGTCTCTCCCTCTGTCTGTCTGCATTACTATAGCTTCAGCCTGTTATTGATCCAGCCCACGGCTATGGCCCTAAAGCACTCACACGCACACGCACACAAACACACACGCACGTACGCATGCACGTATACACACATACATACACACACACACACACACACACACACACACACACACACACACACACACACACACACACACACACACACACACCAACCCTGTGGTGCCATCTCTCTCTCTCTCTCTCTCACACACACACACACACACACACACACACACACACACACACACACACATGACCTCTGTACTCGTGCTACCATTAGCTGCCCTCAGCAGAGATAATAAACCAACAGCTTGTTTTAAAGGGTGAGCACTGCTTCTCCTCACTGCCTGGCCCGCCTGCCTGCATGGTTGCCAATGACCACATTAGCCCTAAATAAATACACCCTATTGATTGTCTGCGCTGAGAGAGGAGAGATGAAATACATAATGCAGGCTCTAGGGAGGGAGGCAAGCAGCAGGAGATTGATCCATTGAACACACAGTCCATCACTGGAGGCTTCTAGAGGCTTCTAGAGCTGGTGTTGATTCCACTGAAGGCTGTTTATCCTCCTGTGTTTCCCGTTTAAGTGAAGGGCATCAATGCTTCATAGATTCCCAGCGGACTGAGATGAGGGAATAGTAGCTCTCCATTGAGGTAGCTTACCCTCCCTCTGCACCATAAACACTTAGTAAAGCGGCAATACAGTTATCTTTATAAAAAGATGTACAGTAAGTACCTCGTATCCAATAACACCATTAGGGGGATGTTTTTTCCGGCTATTCATTGTGCTCTGTTCAAGGCTTGATCATCGATAACTCAATCACAGTTTCCACACACACCAGGGGAATAGATGCATTTTCATTAATGGGTTCTTCAGTGGGTTCTAAACTGATTTCTTTTTCTTTTTTTTTTATTTAAAAGCAACAATGATGTCAGAGAAAAACACTCATACAATAGCTTCTTCCAGGAGGATATTGACACACCCCATCGACCCTGTTCTGATTGATATTTCGCATTTCATACGTTGACTTCACCCGTCTTTATCAAATCAAGCATTCACAGACATCTTTGCCTTAGCCTTAAGGTTGCAAGTAAAGCATGAATATTCAGAGGAGACTCGTGGAGGATTAAGATGTAGATGTAGAGGCGCCTGAGGGAACCGTTTAAATCGGCAAGGCTGACAGTCCGGAGCAACAAGTAGCAACAAGAGATTCATAACTGAGACATCATAGTCTTATTATGCTGGCTAAAAAAAGGAACAGCAGCATATCATTACGGCGACACTCATAAAAAACAAACCTCTGATCAAATTCATTCATTAGTAGTCGGTGCAGAGCAGCGTACCGGCTTGGGCATAGCTGTGCAAAAGGTCAGAGAAATCAATAAACCAATAGCAGGTTATTGTCAACAAATAACACACTGTCATTGTGAATGCAACTCAGGTTTTTTTACTGGGACAGCAGTCAGAAGCCAGGATGTCACACGATGTCTGGCTTCCTTCACTCTGAGAATGCTGCTGAAGAGTCACTTTAGAAAACCCTGCCCATGTGTCCTTTCTATAGGCTACTTTGGTCATTGTCAATATGCAGCACACACACGCACGCACGCACGCACGCACACACGCACGCACACACACACACACACACACACACGCACACGCACACGCACACACACACACACACACACACAGGTCACTGTATATCCCTGTGTAATATACAATCCAATTGTGGGTCTTATTAAGCCTCAACAAACACATGGGGCTTGCTTTCCAGACACATATCAACCCTACTCCTCCACTAAAAAACACCTTCATTGTCTCCATTGAAAGTGTAATTTAGTCCTGGACTCGGCTTAATCTGTGTCTTGGAAACGGCCCCATGGACCCCCCCCCCCCACACACACACACACACACACACTAAACAGAACCAGAACCTGAAACCAGACCAGAGACAGCCTACCTCTCTGAAGTTCTCTGTGCCACACTCTCGCCCTCTGAAGTCACACTCCAGCAGCATGTCCTCCAAGCGGTGTTTGGTGCGGTTGTAGAACTCGTCCAGGCCGAAGCGGGTTCCGGGCTGGCGGTCAGGCTCCGGGGCCAGGGGGATCCCGGGGTTCATGTTGTCCTCGTAGCCCAGCATCTGACCCATAAACAGCAGGTCATTGTACGTGATCTGGGACCTCCGGATGAAGTTATAGTTACAGATGGTAATGGCCGGGAACGTCATGTTGTCCGCCACGCGTTCGTCCAGCATGGTGATGTGGTCGTACGAGAGGTAGTAGATGACACGGTCCACCACCTGTAGCAGCAACATGGACAGGGCCAGCAGGAAGAACACCCCCCACAGACCCTGACGCACGCCAAACTTCTTGTCCTCCACGAACACGTGGTTGGCCCCGTGGAGCGAGCAGCCGGCGAAGAAGGCGGCGAGGTCGTCCACCTGGTCGCCGTCGTCTTCGTCCTCTCCGTCGTAGACGTCGAGCGCGTCACACGACTCCCCGTAGCCGCCGTCGCCGTCTCCGGACTTGGTCACGCGCTGGTAGTGGTCGTGGTCGAAGCCGTCCTTGCCGCTACCGCCACCGGGTTCGTCGTCGGCGGAGAAGGAGATGGTGCACATGATCCGGACCGGCATGGCGGTGGAGGAGGAGGAGGAGGAGGGCTGGGAGGGCTGGGAGGGCTGGAGAAGGGTCGCTGGGCGCTGGAATCAGAGACTCGGCTCCGAAAGTCTACGACCAGATCTGTGTTCGCACGGCCGAAGCAAAGGTGACGACTCTCAAAAACACCAAAGCAGGACAGCAAGAGTCCCAAAGAGAGATACCAAAACAAGTCCCTGAGACCGGGATGCAAGCCTGGACTGGTGATTCGAAGCAAGAAACTTGAAACACCAAACCCCTGAATTAAATTCTGTTTTTTATCTTCATAAAAAGCAGAGAGAAAAAAAAATCAACACCATGACTTCCTCCTGACGGTGTCACCCTTTGAACATCCACTCGAGAGAGAGAGGATGAAAAGGTTTCCGTCCCGAACGCGGGTCAAAGATTTGCTTGTAAAAGCCACTGAGTGAGTGAGTCTCTTCCCTCTTCTACATTACATGATGAGATGCTGTATCTGGGTTTGTCCTTGCCCCTTTGGTGCAGCACGCCCATTGAAGGAGGAGGTGAGGCCATGAGGATAGGACACAGAATACTCCCTCAGAGCCTAGTGCCCCCCCCCCCCACCCCCCAACACACACACACACACACACACACACACACACACGCACGCACGCACACACAGACAGACTCACACACACACACACACATAGACAGACTCTCTCTCACACACACACACACGCACAGACAGACTCTCTCTCTCTCTCTCTCTCTCACACACACACACACACACACACACACACACACAGGTCACTGTGTCAGGGCAGGGTTTCACCACTTACAGGAAACAGTGCTTTGACGCATAAGAGAGCTACAGATCAGCATCCTACTGTTCAGTAGAATTCCATTAATAGGCTATTTATTGTTGCTGACGTTTTTTTTCCAAGATCTTTTGAGTTATCACACACCCCCCAACAAACCCTGCACAGCCTGCCACATCACTTGTGTTGTGATCAAACACACATCAAAGACAAGTATTATACTAGAGGGGCAGAGAGGCAAAAACTAAAAAGGGAAGACTATACTTCCAAAAGAGGTGGAAGATATGTTCAATTCAAGCACTAAGCATATTTTCAGATTCAAGATAAGCCACAACTACGGCCATGGAGAGTGAAATTACAGGGATCTAATGAAAGTCGTTTCCTTGTTGTTTTTCAATCAAACAGCTCATTTTACCAACCACTTCCTTTCTAATCACAATCTCTTGGCCTCGAGCTGTTTGACGAAAGGCGGATTGATAGAAAATAAATACAATTGTTGCAAATAGGAAAACAGCTTTAATGCACCCCTGCTTACACACACTGACCAGGGAGATGGATGGGAACCTGCTAGAACCCGTGTTGTGGTTCTAATATGAAAAGGAAATGCAGGAAAATGATCCAGCAGTATTGATTCTGCACCATTAGACTGTCACAGGGGTTATTTTCAGAAACATGATGGTGCCAGAGGAAGAAACTGTAGACTCACTGAAGGCACACACACACACACACACACACACACGCGCACACACACACACACACACACACGCACACGCACACGCACACGCACACACACCATCTAGTTTAAGATTACACACACACACACACACACACACACACACACACACACACACACACACACACACACGCACCATCTACTTTAAGATTATACACACACATGCACACGCACACGCACACACACACATAAACATACACACCATCTAGTTTAAGATTACACAAACACACGCACACACACAAACATACACACACACACACACACACATACACACACACACACACACACACACACACACAGACACCATCTACTAACGTTCCCCTTGAAAATATATTCCACACTGTCAAAGAGCAACCGCATCCAAGCAGAAAAACAGAATAAACATAAACAAAATGAATGTATAAGTAAACGGAGGGGGTGTAATGAGTGTCCAAGTGACAACAGCACCACCAGGAGCCATGTGTTACCATGAGGGCACTAACAAGGCTGGAGGCTCAGCAGACTGGGTCAATATGTGTTTAGCAGCAGCTGTTCATAAAGAGAAGACATTTCAAGACTTTAGGATTATATAGAGGCGCATACACACACACACGTACGCACCCGCACGCGCACACGCACACACGCACACACTTTATACATTAAACAATGGTGAAATGTAAGCTATTCAAGCTTCATTTGTTCATAAGTTACACAAACACACACACACACACACACACACACACACACACACACACACACCAACTTGGAGAGCGACTGATAAAGTACAGAAACATGTGGTTATCTGGCAAGGTTGAGGCTCTGCCTGGGTGAAATATGTGAAATATGGCCTGATATAAACATTATGAGGCCAGTCCATCATTCCCTCGGCCACTGTCCCTGTATGAACAGAAATATAATGACCCCAGACATCCTGTTGTGAAACTGCTGTTAAATGGGCCAATCTGGAATTCAAACAACAACACATTTCTGGAGAAATGTAACCACTCTCAAACTCATCGACAGAGCTGTTAACATTGGTGTATGTCAGAGCACAAATGGACTGAGCCACCGATTGGAAACAAACAGCACGATCAACATAGTCATATACTATTTACACATGTGCTGGATTTGACTGTAGTAAGTGAATAAAGACACAGTAAATGGGACAATATCCATAACAGTCGCCTATCCACCCCCACAGGTCCCCATAGCAGGTGCCCTGTTTGGCCACCAGGAGGCAGCATTGGTGTGTCTGTCTATGCGATCAACAGGGAGTTGACTGTGAAGTGTGGAATGAGGTAACCTGGCGGCACGTTCTTCAATTATCTCCTTAATGGGATTTGCCAGGCTGACATCTTGTCACACAACAAAGTATTAGCAGCAGAAGTAAGCCCACGAGCGATGAACGTACTGTACAGAGGACACACAACACAGCGAGGCAGATTCATTGACACAGATTCAACCTCGCCCTGGACTAAATCACACAATTCCAATAGAAAAATCTCCATTGAAAACATGGTTTGATGTGTAGGATTAGGTGTGGCCAGGGAAAGCGGCCCGATAATCTGTGTCCGGGGAAACCGGCCCAATGTGTTTATGAAGGGAGAGGCAAAAATGTTCTCATACCCTTGTGAGGTGGCTTCACCAACAGCCGGACTACCGTTCCCAGCCACTAGGTGGCAATGTGAGTCTATGAGAAGGACGTGTTTACAACGGTATCCGTGTGTCTAAGTGTTTCAGACTGACGACAAAGAGATGGTCAGACAGGAGGAGAGGTTTAACGTCTCCTTTCAAGTCCCCTCTTACAAGCTCCGCTGACAACTAGGGACAGTCTTGTCGTTGCCATGGATACTGGCTTTGCGAGGGGAAATGCATTGCACTAAGCCCATTACTTCGTACATGCATATAGATAGATACATACATACATACACACACACACACACACACACACACACACACACACACACACACACACACACACACACACACACACAGAAATACCCAGAAATGGGTGATGAAATGATAAATACTGCATATTTATACAATGACGCAATTGCAGTTATTATTCAAAGCAATAATGGGCGTCAAGATACCAAGCTAAAGAGAAAAAGCCATAGCGTTGTTTCTCAGAAGGAGATTAAACTGTGAACAGCACAAATCAACAGTCTAGGTTCCCCTTCCATGCTTAAATCACTATATCTGCTGACCTTGACTCAATACAAATGAGGGCTCTCTTGCAACAGAGATTGTATTTCCCTAGACGATTAATCTGGATAAATAAAGGTGAATACAAACATACAGTAACATACCTGACTGACATACAACAGTATTCAAAGGGAATGGATTATAACAGGTATGGAGGTGGAGGATATTGATTTCACACATACAGACACAAACACAAACACAAACACAAACACACACACACACACACACACACACACACACACACACACACACACACACACACACACACACACACACACACACGTATGTTCTGTCTTCACCTTTCAACAAAGGGGTCAGGTCTATGGTGTTTTGAATACAGACTGCAGCCTACAGGATTGTTTTGGCTCAGGGACACGTTCTTCATCTGAGGAGGCATAATGAGGTACACCTCTCTCTGACCTCTCCTGTGCACTAGTAATGGAGACACACAGTCTAGAGGAGGGGGGGGGGGGGGGGGGGGGGGGGCAGGGCTCCAAACCAGAGGATAGAAAATAGGATTTATGGCTCGATTTCTTTTACTGACTTCTATGTTGGAAAGATGCACTGGATAAGATATACAATGACCCCAATGTGAGATGTGAGTACAACAAAACATCATCAATGCTTCCTACCTCCCCCTTCACCCCAGTCTAAGGCACACACGCACACACGCACACACACACGCACACACGCACACACACACCGACAGACTTGAGTGTAATAAGTACTGCACATACATTATACAATGATGACATTTAAGTTATAATTCATTAGTTCATAAGTTACACATGCTAAGAATACCCCCCCCCCCCACACACACACACACACACACACAGAACATGGCTGAACACGACCTGCAATTCGAGAATTAAATTGAGGTTAGAGACTCGAGACACACACACACACACACACACACACACACACACACACATCAGTCTGAGGCCACTCCAGCAACACCACCTCTGCAGGAGCTAGGATCAGCCTGGGGAGCGTACAGGACATCATTGGACGGCATACAAAAGTGAGTGAGTGGTGATGACTCAGGTAAAGGGTGAGGTAAATCACGGGCCGATACAGGTAAAGCAGCGAGCCGCAGCCGCAGGCTTTCATCCAGCCGGGCGAGGTCAGAGCCACTGACCCAAGCTGTCGTTCATGGGGCAAAGCATTATAGTAAGGCCGTGTTATGATTGTTCACAGGAGGAAACACACCCACACACACGCACAGTCACAGGCACACACAGACACACACACGCACACACACACATTAGAGTAAGGCCGCGTTGTGACGCTTCACGGGGGGAGACATTAAAACTAGTTCCTGTTACCCCCCCACCCTCTATCTCTCATCCTGTCTGTCCTTTCTATCTCTGTTTCTGTATCGCTGTTTCTGTTTCCCTCTCATTGCTTCTTCTTCCCTTCTCTTCCCCCTCTCTCTCTCTCTCTCTCTTGCTTTCTTCCTCTCCCTTCTGTCTGCCTGTCCCTCTATCTCCCTTCCCCCCTCCCACCCTCCCTCTCTATCTCTCTCACCGACAGAGATGGGCACCAATAAGAGGGTTTTAGCTAGGCTTTTACAGACGCAGCCAGAAGGAACAGCGTTATCAAGCTGAATGGTTCTAAATGTGCCACTTTATAATATTTTCATAAGTGCAATTCATCATAGCTGCTCCCAGAAATCAGCCACCGCGGTGCTCTCTGATACAGACTCACTGCTTCTGCTCGTAGACATGACATCATGAGAAAATGGCGACACACGCAAGAACATTCCTTGAACACACACAGACAAACGCACACACACGTGCATGCGCACACGCGCGCGCATACACGCACGCACACACCACACACGCTGTCATATTATGGAAGTGAACTAGAGATAAAGGAAGGAGACATCAACCTGTCTTACCTGTCCAAACACATTGGAATGTACCATACCTACTGTGGACGGGCCAGGTTCAAACCCGGGTCGCCCACAAACTGTAGAAGACCCAAGTGTCCATCCACAAGGTTGATAAATTATGGAAAGAATACTATGATAGGATACTATGTTTTATGACAACAACACAACACAGAGATCAATGCATTGTACCTTCAGGGTAGGCCTAGTAGGATGGAAAAGTACTTTGAGGGTTATACATATGTTGTTATTGTCCATTCTGTTCTGTTCAGGAGGAATTGTCTATCTGCCGATAAAGCAGAAACTGCACTTCCTGGTCAACTGACAGTTCAATCATGAGGCTGAGCTATTTATATGTGTTGCATCCGAGTCTGTGAACAACAATAACACCTGGGTGTGTAGTTCCTTGTAATACAAGTTACTGGTATAAAGGGCAGCCCCTAGAAACAGAATTAGAGAAGCCTAGCCGCGGGGCTAGTGAGGGCGACTGTACAAGTCGACTGTACTTGTGCCTGTCATATTGAAATATAGATGGAAGACTTCTCTCCCTGATACATGTGGTCAAGACCTTTCTTGAAAATAATAGCAAGATCTAACAAGGTGTTTGTGCTACACTAACATGCTTAGCTGAATAGTGAATCTAAAAAAAGAAAAAAGAAAAAAAATCAGTTGAAAACAAGTTGAAAGGGAATCACTCAACGATACACTACCTCACTTCCTCAAGACCTTGGCCAGAGTCAAAACAAGAGAGACACTTAGACACCCACGGAGGTCACCACAGAACCACAAACACATCTCAGATCCATTTTCCAGCAGCAGCATAACGACACACACACACACACACACACACACACACAGATTAACACATACAGTACTGTACACGCACACACACGCACGCACGCACGCGCACACACACACACACACACACACACACAGAGGGCAAGTCAACACAGAGACACCAGTCCTCCATCACACTGACACAGTGGGGACAGGGCCAGGGCAGATAGAGGTGGTAAACATTTACACCCAGTGCCTCTCCTCAGGCTCCAGGTCAGCGGGTGAAACGGACACAGATGGTGGATAAACTCGCTCGCAGTGTCACATCCAATCAGAGCCTTTGGCCTGAGCGTGTGCACCTGGTCCCTCTGTTCAGGTATTCAGCAGTGTGCAGCAACCTCCCGTGAGCCCTGAGGGTGTGTGTGTGTGTGTGTGAGTGTGTGTGTGTGTGTGTGTGTGTATGTGTGTGTGTGTATGTGTGTGTGTGTGTCTGTCTGTGCATGTGTGTGTGTTTGTGCATGCATGCGGGTGTGTGTGTGTGCTAGGGTGCATGCATGCATGTGTGTCTGCGTGTGTCTGTGTGTGTGTGTGTGTGTGTGTGTGTGTGTGTGTGTGTGTGTGTGTGTGTGTGTGTGTGTGTGTGTGTGTGTGTGTGTGTGTGTGTGAGCCGGGGCGGAGAGCGAATGCCTAGGCACCAATCTATTTGTCTTGTCACATAATATGACAGGTACTCCAAGGGAGAGCTTATAACTAGATTATTCAGAGTGCCTCCATTTATTTAGCCAGGCAAAGCAGACAGGGGAGCTGACACTGATGCAGTCTCACCACTTTTAACAATCAAATTAAATTCTGATCTATTTGTTAACCTATTTTTCAGGTTACAGCGAAGACTGACAATTTGATCATTAAGATAAAACCAAACATTAGTCATCGATTGGGATCCATTTCATTCCCTACAGTGAGCTACTGTTCTTAGCCGCAGTGCTTTCTGAACCATGCTCTTAAGACAAGCAGCAGTGTAATAATGTGTTTCTGTAATATAAAACAAAGGTGGTCATCTGACTATGGATATGATCCTTGATCAATCAGTCTCACGTCTCCTCCATTTAAAAGCACATAGCTCACAGGTCCCTGACTGTGTTAAATAAAAGGCATGGATCTGATTTTCCCATCCCAGGCAGATCAATTCTCATCGTGCTGTGGACCCCAAGCTGAGGCAGGTTTAATTCACACATCGGCACAATCTACACACAGAGATAATGTGCGAGAGCTTCTCCAGGAGGAGAAGGCCATGTTACCTGTAGCAGTGGAATCAGATACTACACTTAAAGGTAGACTCTGGAATATGACGTTCCTGCCCCCTGTGAAAACAGCAACTTTCATCAAATACACTTGAGTGAACAAGAGTGAACAAAAGTGTCCACTCGTTTCATTGCTCTTCATATTCACTTTCTTTCTTTCCATGTCCCTTGTTGGTTAAATTTCAATTTCAGAAAACTAGCCTACAGTAAACAACTGCCTGGATGAAAACCAAAGATATTTGACGCTCACACCGGCAAACCAAAACATTTGACGCCCTGGGCTCTGTCTTAACCCGCAACATTTCCACATCCACTGTGGTGGAGTGCTTGAGCTAACCCACAAACTAAGCAAAACTTTTTCGGATGCATAGGGCATCTAAACTTCCCAGAGTGTCCTCCTGAGAAGAAGGGTTTGACAGCAGGGTTTGTGTGTGTGTGTGTGTGTGTGTGTGTGTGTGTGTGTGTGTGTGTGTGTGTGTGTGTGTGTGTGTGTGTGTGTGTGTGCGTGCGTGCGTGCGTGTGTGTGCGTGTGTGTCTTTGAACCCTTGATCACTCTCTCACGGAACGATGTTAGCAAAGATTAGAGGCTCATCAACTGCTGGAGATTAGCATCAGGACAAGCTGACACAAGACGCTGTGCGAGATTTAGCATTTCACAGATGCATACTGTACTGAGGGGCTTGCTGGGGTTCAAATCAATACAGCCTCCTTTTCCCAGGCCGTCTCCTCCTTACTCCTCTGAACAGGAAATAGTGAGAACAGGGTCAATGATTTAATGCATCCCTTTAGAGGAAATTAATAAACATGAGTGCAGTGCAGTGCAGTGTAGGGCAGTGAGGTAATGATGGGGAGAGCTAATTCAGCATGGTGGAGCTAGCTAGCGAACAGAGGGGGAGAGCTATCAGTATGATAGAGCTAGCTAGCTAGCGAACAGAGGGAGAGCTAATTCAGCATGGTGGAGCTAGCTAGCGAACACAGCGGGAATTGGTCACAGCCATTTCTTCTACAGAAGCACCTTGGGCAGAGTTGTAAATCTTTACATAACTTTTAGCAGGCTGCCTTTCTTTTCTTTTTTTTTCTTTTTTTTACTTTTCCATTACATATTTATGAAAATAATCACCTCAGGATGCAACTCTTTTTTAAACAGGCAGATTGATTAAATGATATACTTTCAGGCAGTCAAGAGTCGAAAAACAGAATTATGGCGCCTTGCGCTGTAACTAGGGAGACTCTAATTCTAGTCTAATCAAATCCTGTGATATGACGGCAATAGCAGAACAAGCTCGATAAAGCACCATGCAACTTCCACATCAACAACGTGCAGTCATTAAACCATATCCTCAGGAAATGCAGTGACAGCTTCAAGTAGCTCTGTGTTATACCATACTGTCATGGCCAATTTACAAGCCAGATGATATTGCATCCAATTCCCTTCTCTGTAAACACAGCTTAGAAAATAACACACGTGTTCTCCCTATCTTACAGATAAATACTTTTCTCTCTCTCTCTTTCTCTCTCTTTATTATGTTCTTCTAACGACTAAAAATAGGCTTCTTATATCAATTAGAACACCTTTTAAAAGGCACCCAGCCATGGAATCTGTGTTATACTCACTGTTATACTGTCCTTTCATTGAGACATCATTGAAGTACTCATTCACTTTGCATTCAAGACAATCAACTACTTTGCTACACAGAGATGGACTACAAAAGCGGTCTGGCTCGTGGAGGCCAGGCTCATTGTAATGCATGGAATGGAATGAGTAATGGTATGATAAGTGCAGTCCAAGTGCAGGCTTTCTGACACTTCACTTGAAGAATGGACTACCTTAGTCTTACCTTGCCCATTACAATTCAATGAAACAACAAGTACATGTTCCGTATACAGTGAGTCTCGGTTCATTAAGCAGCCATACTGAGGGAGATGGATTTCATAAGGGCACCAGGGTAGTAGAATGAAGTAACTGCGTATGTGTGTGTGTGTGTGTGTGTGTGTGTGTGCGTGTGTGCGTGTGTGCGTGTGTATCAGATCACACAGCACAACCAAATGTGTTCCCGTCAGCTGAGTGCAGACCCTCTGTCCTCCTGTCAACAGAACTAGAACTCCATTCTCATTCTACGCTTCCATCATGGTCTGATAGAACACCTGCATAGCATTGTTCCGATCGAACCGTATTTCGGTGTCAGCGGGGGCAGGGAGAGTGCTCTATTGTCTTTCAAACAGCACCACTTGAACCATCTGAAATAGGCCCATAGAGACAGCCTCTATCTTCTATGGAGCGAATACCATTAATGTTGTATGAACTCAATCAGTACAATGCGATAGCCACACACCCTTCAAGTGTCTTCTGCCTCTGATGAGCTGACAAAACGGTGGGGAACATGATTCAATGACAATAAACTGCTACCCCTCGAAAACTGGCTCGGAGAGAAGACGCGGAAAATTGTGATTAGGAAGTAGGAGTTCGGAGTAATTGATATTCCTGAGAGACCGGCAAGGCAGTGTCAATGTGGAGGGAGAAAAAAGGAAAATGGATTACTCAATGTCAGTAATGACTATAAACATATAAATCAGCAGGCAGGCGTTGACGCTGTTGCTGGGAAAATAAATCAGTCAATACAGCTAGCGATGAGAGGAAGGTTGAAGAGAGGAGGAGGAGGAGGGAGGAGGAGGAAGAGGAGGAGGAGGAAGAGGAGGAGGAAAAGGAGGAGATGCACAGAACCACACAGCAGGCTGGGAGTGCAAACCGAAAAATATCTGCATGAATTACTGACCAGCTTACTCAGAAAACTGTGACAGTTGGACTGGTAATAGTGTAGGATAGACCCCAGTGAATGTCTTAATCCCCTGCCATGATGAGGCCACGATCCCTATTATGCTGCTTTGTGCTGCCTGGTATCTAAGCAGGTCACTGGAAGAACCTCCAAGTGATTGAAGGGCTCTTTCATCGTCTAACAACCCCACGGAGACGAAGGTTATCATGTCAAGAGGGGGGGTGAGTCACACGCGCTTCACAGGATTGACAGAGCCAATCAATTGGCCATCAGCACCAGATCAATGCATTGATCGCCCATCGTCAGGACTCCGACTTGACCCAAACTAAACAAAGACTTGTGATGAAGCATGTCTTGATGGTGGAGCAGTCAGCCCCCTCTAGGAGACCCGTACCACCTCGTACCAAATCCCGTTTATTTGGCTTCAACGTCTTGTGCTGGGACAGGAAATCAAGTTTGAACTCATAAGCACTTTTTTTACACCATTACTTTTTCAATCATATATCTCTTCCTTTGGCAACTGTCCTCGTTCTCTCATTAGTTCTCTCTCTCTCTCTCTCTCTCTCTCTCTCTCTCTCTCTCTCTCTCACTTTCCCCCACCGCTCTCTCTCCCTCCCTCTCTCTCTCTCTCTCTCACTTTCCCCCACCGCTCTCTCTCTCTCTCCCCTCCCCCCTCCTCTCTCTCCTCTCCCCATCTCTCTCTCTCTCATTCTCTCCCCCCCATTGCTCTTTCTCTGTCCGCTCCCTCTCTCTCCCATCCCTCTCTCTCTCCCTTCCCTCTCTTTCTCTCCACTCCCTCTCTCTCCACCCCTGGGACATCATCCTGTCTGATTGAACACTAGACTGTTCTCCTCAGTATCTGCAAGCCCAGTGCTTCTGATTAGATTGGCTTTTTTTCTCTACTTCTTGCAGTTGTTGTTTTTAATAGAAAGACCCCTGTGGCTAAATGGGCTCATTAGCCAACCCAAGAAGCACAGCAGGAGCGCTGTACCTGGCTGTTACAATACATCTCCATTTACCTCCTTACCTCTCTCTTCCTCTCCCCATCTCTCCTCTCCCCATCTCTCCTCTCCTCTCCCCATCTCTTCCCTCCCATCCTCTTCACTCCTCTCATTCCTCTCCCCTCTACTCCTCTCCTCTCCCGTCCCCTCCTCACCTCCCCTCTCATCTCCTCGACTCTCCTCCTCTCCCCTTCCATCCTCTCCATTCCTCTCCACATCTCCACTCTTCTCACCTCCCCTCCCCTCCTTTCCTCCCTCCTCTCCTCTCCTATCCTATCCTCCTACCTTCAGCCTCACAGCCATCCTCTTATCAACCCTACACACCAGCCACACTCACTGATGCAGACACAAACACAAACAGAAATATGGAAATGGCAACCCACACATACAGGCACACACACACACACGCACACACACACACACACACACACACACACACACACACACACACACACACACACACACAGAACAGACTGGAGACTAGGAACATGGATGATGCAACTTCAAACACCTTCACTTTACCTTCAGGTCAACCAAATACACCCAAACATCCAAACCGATCCCAGACGATGAGGAGTGTGTAACTGTGAACATGACCAGGGGACTTGAGATAGTAAGACACTATTTTAACCCAGGTCTGCTTGAGATAAGGGCTGCCATGTGCCTCGGCAGAGGAGTTTACGTGTAGTTCTACCAGTAGGGTTATCTGTAGCTTTACTGTCGGTTTACCTGTAGTTTTACCTGTAGTTTTATCTTTAGTTTACCTTTAGTTCACCCATGTGATCAACTATACCAGTCTGTTTAAACAGCTGAACCAACCCACAATGCAACCTACTGTACCAGAGCTGCACCTCCAATCTGTTATGAGTTCAGTGAGCCCATACATGTGAAGTACCTATGGTCCCAGGGGGAAACGACCCCACAACATTAGCATTGCTAGCGCCATGCTCCACAAAGCCACACAAGCCCACACCTCTACAAGCAGAGAGCACCCCCAGAGGGGTTTAAACAACTGTTCATTCTCTTAGTTAGCGTATATGATCACATTTGACATCATCCCATGGTCTGATAATTGACTGTGTGACTGGAGAGACACCGTGCTACAGTAGCAGCCAACCCACACAAGAAGAATCAATCACGCTTGCCTTGAAAGCTTTCTTTCCTGATCCCATGCCCTTATTTGAGCATTCTGAGCCTAGTGGGAGAGTTAGAGTGCATATTGCTAGCATTGCTCGTTGATTCTGTTGCTTTGATATGTCATTTAGATAACAAATGGACCGTTTCCTCTCCTCTATTCTCCCACGGTGAGGACACAGTTACTGTGTGGGGCGATGTATAAAGTGTACATGTGCGTACTTGTGATGAAGTCAGCGTGTCTGCATTGCTGAGCAGAACAGGATTCCAGTGTTAGTGATAGGATGTGCATTATGCATGTATGGCCTTGATTCATAATGCATTCAGAAACAGCATGCCTCGGGGCAGCATCAATCGCCTTCTCCCTGGGGGTCAGTGTTGAAAAACTATAATTGGAGCTTCACCGCCCCCCACACCCCGCCCTCCGTCCCCCCCGTCTCTACCCATAAAGTATGGATGAAAATTCATTAAGAAAAAGTTTTTTGTTTTTTTTGTCTTCTGGTTACTGTTACTGTATGGGTGTCAGCTTGTGTTCAGAGCTATGGGGGAGGATGGTGAAAAAAGGTTCAAGGTTCAATCCCAAAATGAATAGTAACTATGTAGAGGCTGATTCTAGTACCAACAGTGAGATTGGCCTTGCTTGGCCAAAAACAGCAACATTTGGCCCTTAATGGGTAATGCTGCATGTACTAATGGATGTCAAAGTGCTGGAGTGCCACTCAGGGCTCCTACTTGTCTGTGGGCCACATTTCATATTCAGAAACAGAGCAAAAGCTGACCCAGCATTTGCCCTTGGTAACCAGACCTGCTGAGTCTGATAGCATCACAGAGACGACAGAGAGAGAGAGAGGGGGGGGGGACTGGGACTGGGACTGGGACTGGGAGGGAGGGAGGGAGGGGGAGAGAGAGGGAGAGAGATAAAGAGAGAGGAGGAGGACTGGGAGGGAGGGAGGGGGGAGAGAGAGAGACAGAGAGAGAAGAGGAGGAGGACTGGGAGGGAGGGAGGGAGGGAAGGAGGGAAGAACAGAGGGGAAGAGAGAGAGATAGAGGAGAAGAGTGAGAGAGAGGGAGGGGGGGGTAGAAAGAATGCAGCACCTTTGTGAATGAGCGTATTTTGCTAACATCCATTCAAACTGAGAGGTGTAAACAAACACACAAACACGACACTGGATGTGAATGATCAACATTTGCAATCGTTTTAAAATATTACCATTACCATCATAACACCTTAAAACCGCAGTCAATAATTCCTCACTTCAAAAAAAAAAAAAAAAACTTTTTTAATGGAATTCGGAAAAACTCTTAAAACTCAGGACTTTCCCAACCAACACAAGAAGAAATCAATCCCCTCCTAAGCTCCCTCCCTGCTCCCATGCCTTTATAAGGGGCAGTCGCATTCTGAGCGTGAAAGCAGCTTAAGTCCTGTCAGAGGAGGGGTGGAGGAGGTTCGGCAAACGCCAGGAAACGCACCGGAATCATCCCTCAGAGCACGGCAGGGGAGAAGAAGAAGAAAACATTACCTTTACGGTCTCCTGTCTGATTAAAATAAAC
>NC_139658.1:8315715-8318859 GCF_951799395.1 Argentina silus | reverse complement strand
GACACCTCATCACTCACCAGATGTAAACAACGTGAGCTATTTACCAGATGATACATTACTGCCCCTACGGGACATTAGTCTGTTCTGGGACTGGGACATGTATCAATCAGGGGAGGCTGGTGGAGGCGGACATCTCAAATGAGCCTGTCCTCCGATTGTCCTACCTCCACCAGCCTCCCCTGGCCTCTCCCATTAAGAGTTGGGACATCCTATGCAGTTTAGTGTAGATGGGCTGACAGACATGCTGTAGATAGTGTATTATGACTGGGAGACGACAGCTGGGTGTCAATCACAGGTCAGTACGGTTGACAACCTGGCTAGTTGACAGCCAGTACGGTTGACAACCTGGCAACCTGTGTGTGTGTGTGTGTGTGTGTGTGTGTGTGTGTGTGTGTGTGTGTGTGTGTGTGTGTGTATTATAAATATACAAATATACATATACATGTGTGTGTCACTACAGATTTAGACAAAGTGATGGAGTGGAGGAGAGAGCAGCAGTAGGTAGGTTTGATACAGTGTATCTCCACCAGAGCAGATGGCTGCTCTACACTAACTCAGAAGCCATGATTAAGGGATGTAGGTGTGTGTGTGTGTGTGTGTGTGTGTATGCGTATGCATGTGTGGGTGAGTGTGTGTGTGTGTGTGTATGTGTGTGTATGCGTGCGTGCGTGCATACGTCCGTGCGTGCGTGCGTGCGTGCGTGCGTTCGTGTGCGTGCGTGTGTGTGTGTGTGTGTGTGTATGATTTAGCTGTGGCAGTTTGGTACCTAAAGGTCAATGCACTTATCAACTGGCCACATCCTCTGGGTTTGATTGAATATGTCTAAAGATCAACTGTCTGGCGGTGCTGTGCAGCTCTGCTCTCACTGACCGTTCAGACCGCAATCAGTCGCGAACCACAAAGCAGCCATTTTCAATGCAAATTGGCAACATGCAGAGACCTGAGCTATTTGACAGTTGGGCAACAAGAATTGGAATCAGCTCTATTGAATGCAAATTGTTGCAATATTTTCTTTCACAAAAAAAAACTGTTCTTGCGCATCATATTTCATGAGAGCAGTGACGGTAGATAGGCAAATATCTCAATAGAACGTCAATATAGTATTTGTACTCTCAAAGATTTTCACTCTTTATCATTTTAGACTGGATAATGGCAACGGCAACGATCGGTTTATACGCCCGCATGATTTTGACATAAACATCATCATAAGCATCTATTTTCCAAAATGTCTTTGGCTGTGGGAAAACACCATTTCAACATTTCCAAAGTAAACGGCAACAGTTTAGCAGCAGTACCCATACACACTCTGGCTGCTGTTCTCCCATCATTACTCCTCTGATCTCCAATCTGTTACCTCCCAACAGGGGAACAGTCTAGAGCCGGCTAAACACGTTTGGAGAAGGAGGAGGAGGAGAGGGAGAGGGAGATGGGGGGGGGGGGGGGGGGGAGGAAGAGAGAGGAGGGGGGAGGAGAGGGGGAGAGAGAGAGAGAGAGAGAGAGAGAAAGAGGGAGAGAAAGAGAGAACAAATGCCAACAGGTCAGTAATGACCAGCCTCGGGCGACCGGCCAGCCAGACGGAGCTCATTAATAGTGGACAGACTTTTCTAAACAGGAGGACAATGAGGAGAGAAAGACACCCAATGGCACTGTCTTTTCTGTCAGAGAGAAGGAGGGAGGCGCAGTAAATAAGGGAGGCAGGGAGAACACATCAGAGAGAGAGAGAGAGAGAGGAGGAAAACAGAAGGATCAGTCAGTATGGAAGAACGAGGTCTGGGATAAACATGCTGTACAGATAAGGGTACAGGTGTAAATGTATGAGGGCCTGAGTGTATGCTGTATGTGTGTGTGTGTGTGTGTGTGTGTGTGTGTGTGTGTGTGTGTGTGTGTGTGTGTGTGTGTGTGTGTGTGTGTGTGTGTGTGTGTGTTTGAACCTATATCGACTGTACATGAGTGCTCAGTGCTCTAGTCTGTGTAGCTGGAAGGCCTTGGGGGAACAGTGTTGATGTTGAAGTTGATGGATTCTTCCACTCACCTTCTGCAATTTAACAAGCTGAGATATCACACACACACACACACACACACACACACACACATACACACACACACAGACTGGAATGTAAAAGCAGCAGAACTGTCTGCAGGAAAGTAATGGAGTAATGAAAACGCCATCAACATTCCCTTACGATTTCAGGGGCAAATAGAAGACCTCAGTCACTTTCAGACAAGCAATGACAATTCACTTATTCTCTTATCTATGTCTTACAAAACTATCACCTTTTCAACAGTATGATACCATATTCTACACCATATTCTTTTTTTTTTTTTTTTTGGCAAGCTTCAGCCTTTATTAGTGGGTTTGGGGTGTGTGTGTGTGTGTGTGTGTGTGTGTGTGTGTGTGTGCGTGTGGGCGTGGGCGTATGCGTGTGCGTGGGCGTGGGCGTATGCGTTTGCGTGTGTTTGCAGAGTCATTCCCTGGGGTGTCTCCAGGTGAGGCTGTCAGGTTCAGAGACGGAGGTGAAGGTTAAGATCGTGATTCCAGACGAACGCCGCTTCCTTGCCCTTTGTTCTCCTTCCTCTCTATTGATTCACACTTCCTCTTCCTCATCGATTCACACTTCCTTCCTCTGTTACCAATCAGATTAGTGTCTACACACACACGCATACACATACACACGCACGCACACATGCACATGCACACGCACACGCACACACATGCTCGCACTCACTCACTCACTCGCATGCTCTCACACACACACACACACACACACACACACAAACACCGAGAAGCAGCACAATTTTTGGTCCAACACACCAATCTCTCGCCTTGACTACTGCAACGCACTCTTGGCCGGACTCCCCGCCTCCTCAATCAGGCCTCTGCAGCTCATCCAGAACGCTGCCGCTCGTCTGGTGTTCAATCTCCCCAAATTCTCCCATGTCACTCCCTTCCTCCGCACCCTCCACTGGCTCCCGGTAGCAGCTCACATCAGATTCAAGACCCTGGTGCTTGCCTACCAGGCAGCAAAGGGAACAGCCACTCCACTACTTGCAAGCAATTGTTAGCCCCCAAACCCCTGCAAGATCACTCCGCTCTTCCACCTCGACTGCCCACCTGGCACCGCCGCCTGTACATGGATGCAGCGG
>NC_139658.1:8303215-8305715 GCF_951799395.1 Argentina silus | reverse complement strand
GACTGTACTACACTTGACAACATTGTTTTGTAGGGTTCTGAGTCTTGATACTTTGAAGTACATGAGTTTCAGACACAGTTTATATGCTATTGGAGAGAGAGGAGTTCAACCCCAACCCAACCTTAAAGAACGTCCTGTTTAAAGATGACATCATAATAAGAGTCCCAGTATCATATTACACCCTTACCAGCATATTACACCCTTACCAGCTGACCCTATATTATTGTTTTGACTTTTCTGTTCCACCGGACACGGTTTTCAAGCCGCCAGCGCCTTTTCCCCGTTTTGCGGGCTGCTCCACCAAAGCGGCGTGCTTCGCTGTTTTTGGCGAGGCACTCTGTGCGCCTTCATATTCATTTTTATTGAACTTTTGGAAAAGTGAATCAATGTCACTTTGGGCCAAGAAACTAATCACATCATAATATATATACAATATTTCATTTTTTTATGAAACAAACTCTCCAAATAGTTTTCATACATTATGTCCTAGTGAACCTGGTGGACCTCGAAAAGTACTTTACTGTAAATCCAACAACATCATCTCACCTAAGCCCCAGTCAATACACTCAGAAGGTCTCACCTTAAATGCTTTCATAAATAATAGGAGACATTTTTATTGTGTACATTCACACGGCAATATGAGTCCAGGGCTAAAGTCTGCTTTCCCCAAAGAGCAGCAACAACTCAACTGGCCCTCTGATAGGTCTGTCTTGTCTGGTATCTCACAATACAGTGAGATAGATCCATCATATCTGTTAGCTCATAATACAGTGATCTGATTGGTCCATCATATCTGTTAGCTCATAATACAGTGATCTGATTGGTCCATCATGTCTATCAGCTCATAATACAGTGATCTGATTGGTCCATCATGTCTATCGGCTCATAATACAGTAACAGACCCAGGTCCGTTGGCTGCAGGACACTTTATCCAAATAAAAAGGTCACATTTCTCAAGACAAGCTGGGATTATCAACATTAGATATGCATTGCTATTAACAAAATAGAGCCAAAAGTCTCTGCCAAACCTTCGTGTGGAAGCTAATATTATTATTAAATGCTCTACACACACAGTGACATCTTTTTTGGATGGATGAACTCACGTGTGAACACCGGCACTCACGACTCCTTGGGAACTCTCTGGGTCCCACGTCCGTGATGCAATGCTGCTGTAAGTGGCGGGGTTTGAACCAGGGCCCTCTCGCATGGATGCCACAAGAGCTAAGCGCTATACCATGAGGACATCCTCGTGGTACAGCACGAGAGCTATATAGAGATAGAGTTGTCTGCGACTGCCAAGCCCAGATATAGCCCTAGCCCTGTTCCCGAGGATGTCCTCTTGGTATAGTAGGCTAACTCATCACGAAAGCGTGATTCCAAATCACCTCCGCTACACTGCTTCAACCTGCTCACCGTACCGTCCTGGAGCTGGCTCATCATGAGGCTCATGCCCTGGCAGATCTAGGGGTCAGTTTCACCAAAGCCTTGTAGCTACAGAAGTACTTTATCTCTTTTGAATAACCAGGCCCCACTCCTCTCCTAGATCAACATAGTTCTTCATTTAACACATTTCCTTCATTCACTCACAGAACCATCGACCTGCAAACACAGATTTTTAGAAAGTGTCACTATCTAACGGCTTTGCTTCGCACATCGCTGGGAGACATTAAGTACTACTTAAGCTACGAAGCTTTCGGGAAACTGACCCCCGAAACACAGTCTGGATGGCCTGTGTCAGTAGAACATGAGCTCTATTCAAAGTGTCAAAGCTTCCTTGTCCATTCATTGAGTTCAACTGAAATGAATCTTCCATCTCCAAACAGTGTACAATACTATGCACTGTCTAAGATACCTTGACATCTGGATACATCTGGATACAAAGGAGATACATGAACTTCTATTGACGTGTGAGAGTTACGGTAATGACACCAAGTTCAACACTAAGGCACAGAGAGAAAACAACATTAAACACCATACTATAAACACGTTTCCTGTTAGCAGTAACAATGGTATGATTGTACTCTCTCTAGTGGCTTCATTCATCCTTTTCTTTCCAACAGACAAAGACGTTTTTACAACGGACAGAGAGAGAAACAGAAAAACAAAAGCGATATTACTTTCCAAGAAAACTCTATGAAGTGGGGCCAGCACAAAACCGTCAACCGAACTTTACCATCTCCCCAGGGTCTCTCCATCACCACAACCACGCCGCAAGCGTTGTATTCTGGGAAATCCACCTACTCAAGGGGCCCCAGAGGTCAATTCACTTACAGAACCAAACTCTAGCAAGAAGCAGAGAAGAGGAGAGGAGAGGGAGAAGAGAGGAGAGAGATTGAGAGAAGGGAAGGGAGGAGAGAAGAGAAAAGGAGAGAAGAGAAGATGAGAGGAATGGAGGGAGAGGAGATAGAGAAGAGAAGAAGAGAGAATAGAGGGGAGGGGAGGGGAGGGGAAGGGAGGGGAAGGGAGGGGAGAGAAGAGGTGAGGTGAGGTGAGGTGAGGG
>NC_139658.1:8278215-8298215 GCF_951799395.1 Argentina silus | reverse complement strand
AGCTGTCGCTTTCTCTCGCATGTGTTGATGTCTCTTGGCACTATCTCTCTCTCTCTCTCTCGCAGGTTTATGGTGGAACCTGGGGTCTGGAGCTACTGGTGGTCCCCTCTCAGCAGCCCATTCACGTTCCCCATATGCCTTGGCCTCCTACACCCACGGGAGACATGGCCAGACTCCCCACAGCGGTCACAGCGGTCACAGTGATCTCCTCTATGTGCCTGCTGACTTGCTGTGCAACCCCTGGGGTCTCTGCCTGGTCTCTGGCCTCACTCTCGCTGCTGACTGGTCGGTGGTTGGCTGAGAGGTGGGTGGTCCCTGTGAGTGCTGGGTGGTGGCTTCCATGGCTGCAAGGAACACTTGTCTCATCTCATAGACATCAGCCTTGAGCTGCTCCAACATTAAATGAGTGGCAGAGTCCGGGGCTTGAGCTCCCTTTGGTTGAGGCTGTGACACCTTTGCTATCACTGGGGCGGGGCTTTTCACCGCTGGTGGAGCTGTACTGGGAATTCCTGTATCTCACACATACGGGCTTCCCTACCTAGATTTCCTCAGCTTCGTCTGCCTTTCTCCCTCTAGACTGGCGGCCTCACTCACCTTATCAATTAGTGTCTCATCTCTCACCGTGACGTCACTCAGGAAGAGCCTCACCTGGAATTTGATTTAGTCACTCAGAAGACCTGTCTCGATCGCCCAGAGAAACTTTCTCTGCACTAATTCTGGGTCATAGTAGTCATCTGCCTCTCCATCATTTGACTTCCACAGTAGCCACTCTTTCAGCTCGGGGTGACATATTTTAGAAATTATTTATTCTGAAAGAATAAACTGAAAACTCAATAGTGAGTCGGCTGGTCCTCAGTGGCTTTACTGGTTCAGGTATTAACTGCCAACTGAAGAACGTAGCGCAAGCCCACAGCTTTTATACCCGCATGTGATTCTGTGCCTTTTATACTCAATATAGAAATGTTTGAAATTGAATGGGGAGTGTCTGTAAACATGCAAGATAAAGTGCATACATATGCCCAAGTGGGCAATTACATATAAATATCCTATGTGCCACACACGCATGCACACACACACACTCACACACACAATTACTAACACCGACAGAGCAACACCAGAGAGAGAGTGTGTCTGAGACGTATCCTCCAACACCGTCTAATTGTAAAGCTGCCAGGTACAGATCCAACAGCCGACAAGCAAGACAGCTTGTGAATGACGTTTTTCTTTTCTTTTTCTTTTTATCTGATTCTGAACCGAAGCTAACAGTAACAACACATTTGTTGTTATTTCTGTGAGGGAAAATCTGCCAAACATGCAAGATAATGTCAGGTAAATCATAATCCATTCTCTACAGTTGTGATCAGAACCGTGTTGCTGCGTTTTATCAGAAAGTTCTAAAAACTAGTCTGGTCTGGTCTGGGCTGTTCTATCTTTACCGGGTCAACACACAACAGAACTACACGCCCAAACAGTCATTACGATAACAACTGTCCTAGTTCACCTTCATGTAGTCCCCCTGTTCCAGGACACAGGGGTATCACACTATCCTCCGTATGCTGCTGCTGTGTGATGTGTGTATGAGTGTGTGTGTGTGTCTGTGTGTCCAGCCGAGCGTGGAGGTGCTGCAGGTTGACAGTCATGAGAGGGACTCTGCTGTGTTGTCACCAGGCCCTCTGTGTGAGCTGTGAGTGCAGCCGTGCGGGCAGACAGACAGGCCAGGAGAGCCAGGCCCAGAGCCACACACACACACACACACACACACACACACACCTGATACACACACACACACACACACACACACACACACACACACACACACACACACACACACACACACACACACACACACACACACACACAGCCAGGCTCAGACAACCCAGGGCCAGCTTAGCACAAAGCCACATGGCTGTGGAAGAACTGCTTAGCCCAGTGGTCCGGAAGCGGGCCAATGGTGGGCTTCATGTGAGGTGTGTGTGTGTGTGTGTGTGTGTGTGTGTGTGTATCAGGTGTGTTTGTGTGTGTGTGTGTGACAGCCCCCTGCCGAGTTACAGTAATCAGCAGAGACAGTGGCCAGCCAGGTCCCTCTGTCCCACTGAGACACTTATGAGGGATGGATCACACACACACACACACACACACACACACACACACACACACACACACACACACACACACACACACACACACACACACAGCTATCACACAGAGAACACGTCTATTCACAACCACCTCAGACAAAATTACAATTACACACACACACACACACACACACACACCATCTCAGACAGACACATAGAAGATGTCCATCAATGCAGGAGCTCAGCAGCTGGAGACGCCCCCCCCCCCCTTCTCCACCCACCCAAGGCTGCCAGTCTACCTCATTCCATCTCATCTGCCTGCGTGCCTGTGTCTGTCTGTCTGTTTGTCTGTCTGTCTGTCCGTCCGTCTGCCTGTCTGTCCGTCCCCAAGCAGAACGCCCCCCTGCAGGCCCGTCCACATGCTGGACTCAGCTGCTCATTATCCTCTCAGCTCCTGCGGCCACCAGCGCCGGTTCTGTTCCTGAAACAAAGCTCAACATCATATGGCAATTAAAGCCCTCAGCAGAGAGACGCAGTGTACTGTATGGACACACATGCACGTGCATGCATGCATGAACACACACCCACACACACGCACACGCACATGCTCACGCTCACGCACACGCACACGCACACGCACACACTCACAAGGATACAAAGCCGTTCAGCAGACATCCACTCTCATCTCCTCTCCTTTCTTCTCCTCTCCTTTCTTCTCCTCTCCTCTCCTTTTTTCTCCTCTCCTTTCTTCTCCTCTCCTCTCCTTTCTTCTTGTCCATTCTCCTGTCCTCTCCTCCCCTCCCCTCTCTTCCCCTCTACTCAACCTCTCCTCTCCTCTAAACTCCTCCATCTTCTCTGTGTAGTGACATTGAGTGAGTGGGTGAGTGAGTGACTGGCTAGTTTACTGATTCCAGGGTTGGAAAACTCGACACACTCTAATCTGCTAAACCCAGCTGTCTTGACGCCCCCCGTTCTAACCCCCTCCCCTCCCCCCCTTCACCTTACCTGGGTAGGAGGGTCGGGGAGACAGGAACTACTCTCTCTCTCTCTCTCTCTCTCTCTCTCTCTCTGTGTGACTATACTCGCTCCTGTGTTGGTGAACTGAGATGACTATCTCTCTCCTTCTGTCCCCCTATGCAGCATTCCCTATCAAAAAGAAAACTGTGGAACTATGCCGGAACTATGCCTTAAGATGGAGGTGCTTCCCAACACAGAGAATTTGTTCTTGATCCAATTTGAGATACGGTTGGAGTCGTCTTTGATATCCTAGTACATCCAGAGATTATGCATCTCGTGGCATACAGGAGGAGTGTGTGATCTAGGGTGGGTGTGTGTTTCTGGCTGTAGTCTCTGGCTCACACAGCTGCAGAGCAGAGAGAGAGGGAGGTTAAAGTGTTTATGGTCATGCTGCTCTCTACGCAGCGACAGTGATATATTGTAATGGTGATATTTTCTGGCCATTACCCTTTTATCCTGTCCACCCCTTACCTGCACATGCTTTATCAACGCACACGCGCGTGGCGCACATACACACACACACACACACACTCCTAACACACCCTCTTTTTGACTCACATCTCTAGAGGCATGCTACATGCTCTAATGGATTTTTTCTGTCGTCCATCGGGACATGGTGATGCATGGCTCCAATTTCACAGGCTGCACCTCAGCAATGCCTCCTGAGTTTAGTGTTAGTACTGCTACCACAGAGCCCAGCATGGCCTTGGGAGCTTTGTGTGTGTGTGTGTGTGTGTGTGTGTGTGTGTGTGTGTGTGTGTGTGTGTGTGTGTGTGTGTGTGTGTGTGTGTGTGTGTGTGTGAACAGTACCACCTACAGACTACCTGCTAACCGGCTTATGCTCTCTTTTTATCTCTCTCTGTTACGCCCACTGTCTCTCTGTGTGTGTGTGTGTGTGTGTGTGTGTGCGCATGAGAGAGAGAGAGACACACACACACACACACACACACACACACACACACACACACACCGCACAAGGTCTGTTTCGATACTTTGTCTGTTTGAAGCACTGACTTGTGCGCAATCACTGTTGCTCATAAACCCTTTCCTCCAGCGGTAAAATAAAATTTGCCCTCCCGAAATGTTGTGTCTCCCAGGCGTGAAAAGGCACATTTAATGGTCCGACGGCAGGTAAACTGGGATTAATACTAAATTGGACACCGAGCTGACAATAGGAGCAAGGCTTGTTCCCACAGAGACAGAGAGAGAGCGGAACGCCGTGGGCAAACATTACCTCTTCGCCAACTGACAGAGTATTATTGCTCTGCCACAGTGACTGATTAACCTGCCTCTTCCTGCTGCGTGCTGCAATCCTGAAACCCCTCCCCCCTCCCCTACAACAACAACAACAACAACAATTGGTTCTGGGGTTAAGTTAGTCCACCACAGGTGACTACAGTAAAAAAGGAGCCCCCACATGTTCCATCGAAAAACAACTTATATAAGTGAAACATCTATTATTATTATAGGAGGACAGGAAGGGAGTTTGTTTACTTTGGAAGTTTGGGGATGATGTGATTCACTCTACAGAGGAGGGACTCGCAAGGGGGAACTTGGAAGAAGGAGAGAACAGAGCAAAGAAAACAAGATGCAAATTATTCATGAATCTAACGGACACAAACCTAACTGGGACGTTCACCATTTCAAATATTGAATGCATTATTAATAAGCGTCTTGGAAACCTATCGGCTAGGGAAGGCAGCTCTACCAAAAAAACAAATCCCATTTCAGAGTGTAAACTCTGCAGATTATACTGTAGCGGACAAACATTTCCTAACCTTGACGCAAAGTACAGTAACTAGCAAAGCTAATCAATTCACCCCTGACCCCTTGCTACAGTACAGTACAAACCCACTTCCAAACACACACACACACACACACTCACTCACTCACTCACACACACGCACACGCACACGCACACACGCACACACACACACACACACACACAGACACAAAACACCCTCTTCCATTCCATTAATAGGAATAAAGAACTCATTGTTCTCTTCCACCACGGTTGGGATGGATTCAGTGTTGAAGCAAAGAGAGGTGTCATATTACAAACTCCAGTACATATTGCATACATACTGTACATTTATAGTGTACTGTAGCAGGGGAGGCTGGCGGAGGTAGAAATCGGAGGACGGGCTCATTGTAATGCATGGAATGGAATGAGGAATGGTATCAAACACATGTTAGATACCATTCCTCATTCCATTCCATACATTACAATGAGCCCGTCCTCCGATTTCTACCTCCACCAGCCTCCCCTGCCGTGTAGTCATAGATCTACAGTATAGCTGATGTATCTTGTCACCTTCAATACACGACAAGTAGCCCACCCAACCACAGACACAAACCACAGACACCCACCCAACCACAGACACAAAACGTCATTCTTCCCCACTGTTTCTCTGCATACTTCATGTCTTTCTCTCTCCCTCTCCTCTCAAGCCTCTTTCCCTGTTGAACCACTTCTTTCTAGAACAGGGGCAACTCCTGTTCACTACCTATTCTAAGGAGAAAAGAGAGATAGAGTATGTATCATCATCATTAGAAGTTCCCGTGGCTCCCTGGGGGCAGAGATGGTAATATAACTACAGACATGCCTCTGTATCATATACTCACATACACGCTTTGATACATGCACAATGACTCCTCTGGAAATATTCTTCAATAACTTAGAAAGTAATAACCAGATATTGTACCTGCTGCTGTATGAAATTAAACACCCACCAAAGACCACCTAAGCACCACTCAGGGCCTTCCTGAAGGATGGAGAGAGAGAGACTGTGTAAAAATAACTACGGAGATGAAGAGATGAGAGGAGGACTCTCTGTACAATAACATCTTGTGTGGAGAAATAGGCTACTAACAAGTGTCAGGTCTAGCAGACCACATGTCTCCATTACAACGCCAAGAAAACAACCATCAACAAACAGATCCAACAAGACAGTAGACTTGGCTGTGGGATGAGGATCTTCAGAGGGAGGAGAGTGTGAGAGTGTTTGAACCTCCTTCGGATGTGGAGGTGTGGGAACTACAGTAAGCATTGTGACCACGTTGGAGTCCTTAAATGCAGTGTCGGGGTAGCATAGATTGGGTTGTTGTTGTTTTGGTATATTTTAAGCTCAAGGGGAGGCTGGTGGAGGTAGACATCGGAGGACAGGCTCATTGTCATGCATGGAATGAAATGAGGAATGTTGTCGAACACGTGTGATCCATGATTACACCTGATCCATGATCTTTCTGTTCCATGCATTGATCATTCCGTTCCATGGATTACAATGAGCTCGTCCTCCGATTTCTACCTCCACCAGCCTCCCCTGTTTGAGCTGTGTTTCCTCTTTCACAGTAAACCAGGGTTGGGTGGTCAATTCAGTCCATTCAGGAAGTGATTTGAATTTACATTTTTTTTAATGTAAAAAGCTTCTATTTTTTCTGTTTTTATTGAGAAAATCATTGAATTGATTTAATTGAAATGTAACTGACCCTACCTACTGCCTCAAGTAGTGTTTAGTATATATACATACATACATACATACATACATACATACATACATACATACATACATACATACAGCACCAGTCAGAAGTTTGGACACACCTTGCCAAGAGTGTGCAAAGCTGTCATCAACGCAAACTTTTTGGTTTCCTACATAATTCCATATGTGTTCCTTCATAGTTTTGATGTCTTCAATATTAATCTACAATGTAGAAAATAATAAAAAATAAAGAAAAACCATTGAATGAGAAGGTGTGTCCAAACTTTTTACTGGTACTGTACATACATATAGCTGTATACAGCTGTGGCAGTCTTGAGTCATTTCAAAGCGACAGTGCCAGTGGCATTTACAAAAAAAACAGTACTCATAAAACCTCAGAATGAATCTACTGTAAGGGGTTGCATCCAAATGGCCTTTCTGGATGATTTGTATGGGGTCCACGTTTATTCGGATGCTAATGCAGAAATGTAATTACGCTCCAAGCAGAGAAATGTTATTTTGTTAAGGAGATAAGTCCTCCAGTTTGTGACCCGGGTCTCTACCTGTGCTGACCGTAATTATCCCTCTGACAGATCTCTTACAGATTAGACGTTCTCAACCAGACAGACTTGATGATGTTGAAGAAATGTGTTTTGATTTATTTATTCACTGAGGAAGTTGCTTCTTCTTTTGTCTCTTTCTCTCTCTCTCTCTCTCTCTCTCTCTCTCTCTCTCTCTCTCTCTTTCTGCCGTGCTGTGTGAGAGAAATAGAGATTAATAGATGGAGAAATGTGCTTATTATTTTCTATATCACTTTGTTTCCCTCCTTCTTTCTGTCTTTCTTTGTCAGCGAAATACAAATAGAGAGACTGCCTGAGAGAGAGAAATAAAGAGTCTGTTTTATGTAGGCAACCTTGTGTCTGTATCACCAGGAGATTTTTCGGCTTTTTTTTCGGCTTCTTTTTCTTTGTTATCCTTTATTTAACAAAACGTATTGATTGATCACAGTCTCTTTCACCTCTGTCCAGCTGTTCATCTGGTCATCTCTCCTCTCCACAACATCCCCTCATTTACATGGTAATGTCACTTCTACTGTCTAGTGGAGCTTTGGAAAACAACAACAACAACAACAACAACAACAACAACAAGGAGAAGACAGAGGCCTATGTATGCTATCTGAATCCCGTTGAACGCCAGAGAATCAATCTCAGAGGTTAGTGAGCATAAATAAATAAATTGTGGAGAAAGGTCATGAGATCTGTCTTGGAGTCGTGCTATCAATGACAACACGACAGAGAGGACTACTCGCATGTGTCTCGTTCGGCTGGAAAAACCCAGATAGAAAGGAGAAAACAACGCCGTCTGTTTCCAGAGGAAACATCACAATCGGAATCCTAAATTAGAGCCATCAGGTAGACGAAGCCTCGTTAATTTTGTAAAAAAATAAAAAAAGAGTGATGGGCGGGAAAAAAAGGTGTGATGGAAAAAAAGAAAGAAAAGAGAGGAGCGGTGAGGCCATCGCAGGGGTTGGGAGACGGAGAGAGGGATTCAAGATTCAAGATTCAAAGTGTTTATTATCATATGCACAGCAGAAAACATGTTTCACTGTACAACGAAATTCTTGCTTTGCTGTCCGCAGAATGCCAACCAATGTAAAATATACAATACTAAAGAATATACAATATATACTAAACAAATGTACAAGACAGCAAAATTTAAGGCATAAAATAAAATAGCAGCAATAATAATAATAAAACAGTGCAAATGTAGCAGTGCAATTATGCAAACTGGAAAGTTCAGTTATTGAGGTAGTACGGTTATAATAATCTCCTATGGGTTGTTTAGGAGTCTGATGGCAGTGGGAAAGAAGGAGTTCTTCAGTCGGGTGGTCCTGCATTTAACACTTCTGTACCTCCGGCCTGAGGGTAGAAGTGTGAACAGTCCGAGCTGGGGGTGGGTGGGGTCCTTGAGGATGGAGGCGGCTCTCCTGTGGACTCTGCGGTGGTAGATGCTCTGCAGAGAGGGCAGTGGAGTCCTGGTGATTTTCTCAGCAGTCTTCACCACTCTCTGCAGGCGTCTGCGGTCCATAGCAGTAGTGCTGCCATACCACACAGTGATACAGCTAGTTAGGATGCTCTCAACAATGCAGCTGTAGAAGTTGCTGAGGATCTTGGGCGACATGCCAAACTTCCTCAGCCTCCTCAGAAAGTACAGCCGCTGTTGGGCCTTCTTAACCATGACGCACGAGAGAGAGACACAGGTGGAACACAACAACAACAACAACAACAACAACAGCACATAATCTCCAGCATCGATTTTAACAGTGTTACTCACTGTTTCCAGTACAGCTGCATAGAAAAACACAGCAACGCTCTGCACTGTGGCTGAATGGAACAGGTATCTCTACTCTTGGCAGATACAGATTCAAATTAAGTTTACGTTTTCGTTTATTAAGTCTAAAGGACATTTCGCATGGTCGCAATACCGTGCACAATAGATACAGATACACACACACACACACACACACACACACACAATACAACAATTTGAATGTGTCAGGGAGGAGGGAGACAGGGAAAAAGAGAGGAGAGAGAGAAACAGAAAGATAGAGAGAGTGAGAAAGAGAGAGAGAGAACAAAACAGGCTAACATTTCCTGACACATGTTGAGTCAGATGGACTAGTGTTAATGTGAGACAATGACAGCTGGTGATGACGGTACGTGTGTGTGTGTGTGTGTGTGCGTGTGTGTGTGTGTGTGTGTGTGTGTGTGTGTGTGTGTGTTTGCAGCGAAATATTATGTGTAATAAACGGAGGTAGTTCATGAATCATGCTCATAGGATAAAATGACCTTGCCTGAGACCTGAAGACTTACATTAGCTCCCCTAGGCTTTAGCTCCACTGGCAAACACAGTCTTGAGTCACTGAGGAGACCCAGGTTCAAACCCCCACAGTCACATGAGTAGAAGCAGCTGGCTGAAAATGACCAGCCACACACACACACAGACGCGCACACACACACACACACAGTCCCGGGTGACCTCTTAGGACTGAAACACATATTACACACACACACACACACACACACACACACAGACGCACACACACACACACAGACGCACACAAAGACGCACACAAAGACGCCAGCTGGCTGAGTGAAACCGCCTCTCCATCCCCTCTGCCCCTTTTCACCCATCCACCGCTCCTCTCCTCTCCTCTCCTCTCCTCCTCTACTGTACCCCTCCACCCCTCCACCCCTCCACCCCTCCACCCCTCCTCTCCTCCGCCACCAGCGTCAATGTTCTGCCCTGCCCTCTATCCAGCATCCTCCTTTCAAGTTTTAATAAGATAACTTTCACCATTTTTCGCGCTTGCTTTATTTATTTATTTCTTCCTTTATATTTAATCTTTGCCTTTAGGAGATGGAGAGGGGGAGAGAGAGAGAGAGAGAGAGAGAGAGAGAAACGAGGGAGAGAGAGAAAGAGAGAGAGAGATGAGAGAAACGAGGGAGAGAGAGGGAGAAAGAGAGACAGAGAGAGAAACGAGGGAGATAGCGAGCGTTAAGAGTGGGAAAACAGCGAAAAGAGAGGGAGAGAAAGAGAGAGAGGGAGGAGAGCGGATCAGTGATCCCTGTCCGGTGCAATCTTCTGTGCTTTAATGAAGTCCAATCTGTGAACACTCTGTGGTGTACCCTGAGGCGCACCGCGGTATGTGTATGACAGAGAGGCACACACATAATAAGTGGATAACTTCACTGGTGGAAGGAGAGAAAGAGAGAGAGAGAGAGAGAGAGAGAGAGAAAGAGGGGGGAGGAGAGAGAGAGAGAGAGAGAGAGAGAGAAAGAGGGGGGTGGAGAGAGAGAGAGAGAGAGAGAGAGGGGGAGAAAGCCCACATCCTTTTGAAACTCTCAAGCTGGTGGTGGCAGACATGAAACAACTCACTTATTTCTCCTAACTCTACTCCACTTCACAGACACACAACAACATCACTCTCACCTCAATACTGCGAGCTTAGGAAAGCGATTGTATCACAACCAACAAAAGAACCATGACATCAAAACTGTCTGGAGGCCAACACAGCAAGCTTGTACTGAAAGCTCCATAGGAGATTATTTTAGTTAGACTGTATTTGTATTTGATATTCCAGACGTGTGCTAACGTGACCAGTCGCTACCATATCTGAAAAAATAAGGCCTCTAATCTTCTAATCTGCACAGTTTTATTTTACACTGTCTCCGTTTCCGGGATGATGGAGGAAAGCAAAATAATGAAGAATATTCAGTTATTACGAAATATTATGGTGGGAGCAGATTTAGCAGCCAGATATGACCATTTTTAATGTCAGGGTTGCAGCGCTGCACATTTGTTTGAGTGTCTCCAGTGACGTTCCACTTTATCCGCGGATTAAAGCTCATCATGGTCCACATCTGTCATAATGAGTATCCGTAGTGAAAGGTCAACTTTGAATGGCAATTCCTCTGCTGGTAAAGCCAATCCAGTGATGTGATTGGCCATGAGGGAGGCCCTCTAAGTGTTCCAGTCTAGTGGACTGTTGGGGCTCTTAAAGCAGGCCTGAAGACGCATCATTATTGGCTGGCCTACCCTTCCACCTGCACTTTGATTGCTGCTTTCATGACATATATTTGTTTTGCTAATCTATTTTATTTTATGCACTTTGAGGTTATTCTTGTATAATGAAAAGCACTTTAGAAATGTAATTCATCATTATTATTATTATTATTATTATTACTATTATGATTTTATATATATATATATATATATATATATATATATATATATATATATATATATATCAAAACTATGAAGGAACACATACAGAATTATGTAGTAAACAAAAAAGTGTGAAACAAACCAGAATATGGTTTATATTTTAGATTCTTCAAAGTAGCCACCTTTTGCTTTGATGACAGCTTTGCACACTCTTGGCAAGGTGTATCCACACTTCTGACTGGTACTGTGTATATATATATATATACATATGGACTCAAGATTACAGAATGTCTTTTTCAACCTTCTCTCCTCATCTTGTATCTCTCCCTCCCTCCCTCCCTCCCTCCCTCTCTCTCTCTCTCTCTCTCTCTCTCTCTCTCTCAACTTATGGGCTGTGCAGTAATGTGATGTGAAAGCATTCAAGATTGCACATAATCGTCCTGCTATTACCTTTCATCACAAAGTAACAGAAAAGAGAAAAAGAGAAAGAGGAAAGGTATTATGTCAAGGAGGAGGGAGAGAGAGAGAAAGAGAGAGAGAGAGAGAGAAAATGAGACACAGAGAGAGAGACGAGAGATAGAGGCAGAGAGAGAGAGAGAGAGATAGAGAGAGAGAGAGGGGGGGGGAGAGAGAGAAAGAGAGAGAGAGAGAGAAAGGTAATTCTGACTGCAGTAAGACAAGGCTAACAGCAGCATAAGGGATCTGTGGCGGGCGACTCCACTCTACTCTACTCAGCAGGCGGTGGAGGGCCAATAGACACGTCTCTCAGCTTCTCTTAACTGTCACATCGGCCGCTGTTGGCCTTAAAAGCAGCATCTGATGACGTCTGTCTCCGACACTCAAGATGGAGCCATCTGCCTCGCCAATCACGGGTCACTTCAATTGCCATCATCATCATCGGCATCATCATCATCATCATCATCGCCACCGCAGAGAAAAGTCATCATCATCATCATCACACCTCTCCGCCCCCCCCCCCCCATCCCCTACCACCGCCCCCCACCTCCCCCCACCCTCCTCCAGCCGGCCCCCCTCCACCCCCTCCTCCAGCCCACCCACCCACCCAATCTCTACCCCAGGTTCTCATTTCACTCCAGTGTTCTGGCGATACAGCCTGTCTGGGTAATAACAGCCTGGCTCCCTGACAGACTCTGATAAATACTGATATTGTGGGTATTATACATGTCTCCCATGATGGGCCTCAGAACACTCCCTGAAGCCACATTAGTAACCAGTGACATTTTAACCCTCTCTCTCTCTCTCTGAATGACTTTCTGACTGAACGCTAATGTCATATCACATCATCTAAGTCTACAAAATGGAAAATGGTACATGGATATCTTCATGTCTTTATCCATTGAGTGGGGGAACTTCTCCAGTACAGGCAAGGGGAGGCCGGTGGAGGTAGATATCGGAGGACGATTTGGAACGGGATGGACGGGATGGAATGAGGATCGGTGGATAGCATCGTTCCGTTCCTCATTCCGTTCCGTGTTTTTTGATACAGATACGATATGAGATGCGGTGACGATGAGTCAGCGCTGGGGGGTCCTGTCATCCTCAGCCATGTGTCATTCAGATAGAACCATAATAGACTAAGAGAGACCCTGCATCAGACCCCCCCCCCCCCCCCCCCCCCCAACCCTAACCCCCCCAGCAGTCTCTCTTATGTATTAATGGCTTAATGGCTGTATGCCGTATGATCTGACGGGTCAGAATGATGCCATCCCTCAGCCGGGGGGGGTCTCCGTGGGGGGCAAAACTGCATCATCCATGTTCCAGATCAATACAAGTCCCCCTCCCCCGTATCATAGATGTCACATTAGATTCATAGCTTGGTGCTGTTGGCCTCAAATCACATCTCTATTCCACACACACCCGACCACACACGTCCCGGGTGACCTCTTAGGACTGAAACACATATTACACACACACACGCACGTACACACACACACACACACACACATACATACCTACATACATACATACACACTTCTGACCACAAATGTTCCAGGTAATGAAAAGTTTTAGCACTGAATCACACGCACCCGCGTACACACACGTATACACACACGCATACACACTCGTACACACACGTACACACACGTACACACACACACACACACGCACGCACACGCACACGCACGCACGCACACACACACACACACACACACACACACACACACACACACACACACACACACACACACACACACACACACACACACACACACACCTGACCACACATGTCCCAGGTGCTGAAATCTCTTAGTACAGCAATTCACAGTAGAACGGTCACAAAGCCTCCACATGTAATCACTCTCCTTTATTCTGTGCTCCATTTCTCTCCCCTTTTCTCGCTCCCTTTCTCTCTCTTCGCTTCGCCCCCCCCTCTCTCAGAAACACTAGTTGAACAGTTTTGTGATTTCTCAAACCACATTGAACATTTGCTTCCGAAGCGGTTTCTGAATAGTTCGATTTTGCACTTTTCTACATGCATACACATGTGACATACTCTAGGTAATTATTCCCAATGTGACAGTTGGTGGAATTGAGAAAAATAGTAAAATGTCTTCCTTTTGAAATTAAGCACATTTTCTTATAATTTGGACTTGTAAGCGAAAACACTCAGCTAATGCTGACACAATTTGAATATGAGAAAAAAAAAAAACATCTTGCAAAACATGTTGATATGCTACCTTGTAACCACCAAATTAATTTCAGTGAGCAAGTTATGATATTTCCAGTATTCTAGTTTCTAGTGAGTGGGTGTGAGGGGGGGGGGGGCAGGGGGGGTTACTGAGGTATTTATATGTGTGTGTGTGTGTGTGTGTGGGGGGGGGGGGGTCTGTACTAACCTTTGTGTGTTTGCTGACACATCCCTCATCCTGAATAGCAAATGCTCTTGCTGCAGGCAAGGCTCTCTCATCTTCCTCCATGTCCTCCCAGCCTCAGCCCCCCTACCTCCCCCTTCCCTCCCCCTTGCCTCTTGCCGTCTCTCATCCTCATTCATGCCCCCCCCCCCCAGGCATCCTTCTCTGCAGCCTAGAGATAACGTGCCTTAGAAGCCCCCAGGACGTTGTTAGTGAGTGCTAGCTGACTGCAGCAGTGGACATCTTCAGAGTGTTACCCTTATGAGTGGCCCCACCAACACAACATGTCCGCCTCCACCTCTCAGCTCTACTATCAAGTGGGAACATGACAAGAGGCACAAGTAACCTCTTGACTGGATACGTTATGTTCTGCCCCCCACCCACCACCGGCCCCAGTCCCTGCCCACCCATCCACCCCCCCAGCCTAACCCCAACCCCAACCCCAACCCCAACCCACCGTCCGTGCTGGCTAAATGTGCCTGAGGTTGAGTACTGATGAGTTGGGACATTCAGAGCCTCCCCCCCCTCCCCTCGCCCCCACTGACTTGGGCTGAGGCTGAGCGAGTGTGTGAGTGTGTGTGAGAAGGTCAGTGTGGAGAAGACTGTGGCCGCTGGGCCGTAGGGAGGGGGTCGGGGGAGGGTGCGTGGGGCAGGGGGGGCTAACGCTAACCCTGCTCAGAGCTTGTCTTCCTGCAGTATGTTTATAGGCCTTGGGATCAAGAGGGCCAGAACATCACAACTCCTGGCCTATGGAGAAGAGGAGAGGATGATTGGAGAGGGGGGGGGGAGTTTAGGAGGGGAGAGAGGTCAGGAGGGGGGGGGGGGGGGAGGTTAGGAGTGGGATGAGGTTAGGCGGGGATGAGGTTCGGAGGGGATGAGATCAATAGGGGGTGAGAGGTGAGACGTCTCATGAGTCATGTCACTGACGTGTCCCCCCTCCCTGTCTGTCTAAGGGGAGTAGGTAAGGGGGGGGGCACAGACAGCTTTGATTATACGCACACCACACATACACACACTCGTAGGCGTGCAATCACAAATCCACAGTATTAGCTGGATCAAGCGGCTTTGCCTCAGTTCACCTCTGTTCTGAATGTGCTGGTTGTCTAGGGAACTTCCCTCCGACTTGTAATTAGAAACAGTAGCAGTAGTAGCTGGAGAACAGAGTGTCACATCCAACCTCCTCAAAGCAAGTTTTAGTGGTCGGGCAGGCAGACAGGCAGGCAGGCAGGCAGGCAGGCAGGCAGGCAGGCAGGCAGGCAGGCAGGTAGACAGACAGACAGGCGGGCCCGGTAGTCAACTGCACCGCGACAGGACTTCGCATTAGCATGAGGGAAATTGGCTGGGGAGAAAGAAAGGGGAGAGGGGGGGAAAGAAATGCAACGAAGGAGAAAATGCAAGAGAGAAGAAGAGGAAAGAAGGCCTCGTTTCTCCTCCAGCTCAACTTGACCTGACGGAGAAAAAAACGAACAGGCCGTGTTTATCCTGACCGGAATGTCTGATGATTACACGCCTCGCATCCAGAAGAGAGGCGGGAGAGGTGAGCGGCGTGGGGGGAGGAGAGGAGGAGGGAAGGAGAGGGGGAAGAGGAGGAAGGAGGAGGGGGGTAATGGGAGGCCAAGGCCCCAGAGGGCCCCTCGAGCCCGGCAACCCAATCACAAAGCCACCACATGAATATGAAAGCGGGCGGGACGAGTTGACGGGACAACTGAGGTGGGAGAGAGAGGGGCTCAGCGGCTATAATGAGGCCAGAGAGAAAAGAGAGAGAGAGAGAGAGAGAGAGAGAGAGAGAGAGAGAGAGAGAGAGAGATAGAGGGAGGAAACGATTGCACACGCATCGCTTTTAACATCAAGAGATGAGAGAGAGAGAGAGAGAGAGAGAAAGAGAGAGAGAGAGAGGGCTGTTAAGCAGCAGGCTTCTGATGGGATCATTCGGCTTCTGGAATGCAGACAACGGACCGGAGAGATGGACAGATAGAGAGAAGGCCTGGTTCCTTGTTCATGTGTGCACCACTAGATACACATGCACACGTCCGTTAAGTTTTTATTTCACCATTACACCCCCCCCCCCATCCCCTATCTTCTATTAACCCATCGTCAACTGGGTTGTAAAAACCCAAACCTTGACCGGCGGCATCCCTCGCTCCCCGGAAACAAAGGGCAGCGAATGACAGCGGCCAGAGAGAGAGAGAGAGAGAGAGAGAGAGAGAGGCAGTAAATACGCTCGTAACGAAGACGTCCTACTCGTTTTTTCCTCCGCTCTCCCGTTCATTAACATAAACTTCTCTTCTCTTCTCCCCCACGACACCCCCCCCCCCCCCCACCACCATCGTTATCTGTCCCTCCAGCAGCCAGCCAGACAAGAGCCCAGCCTGCCAGGTCCACAGGACACAAAAGGACATCATAAAAACACTGTCCGCACCAGTGAGCTCACCAATCCAAAAAAAAAAAAAAAAAAAGACCAAAAAGAAAAGACCAAAAAAGAAAGGGAAAATGAAAGAAGCAGCTCTCTCTCTGCTCTGGCGTCGTGACGCGGCCCGGTCTGCTCTTAGAACAAGCAGACTGGGTGCAATTATCAGTCTGGGGTTGATAATAGAACTCACATGGAGGTGTAATAGCTTTTAGATTTGCACCTCGTCATTACAAGGGCAAAGGCTGGGCGGTGGAGTCGTGAGTGGAGCCAGCTGTACTGTACTACCGTATGTCCCTGTGGTACAGGAGTTATTTAGTATTTGAGTTTTCTTTTTCGATTTTCTTTCTTGTCTTTATCGCTCATGTTCTTTCTCTCTCTCTCTCTCTCACACACACACACACACGCAGACAGACACACACACACACAGACAGACACACACACACACACACACACTCACACACACACACACACACACACACACACACACACACTCACACACACACACACACACTCACACACACTCACACACACACACACACACACACACTCACACTCACACACTCACACACTCACACACACACTCGTAGTCAATGCGATTACTGTGTGATCCAGTCGCTATGTATAGCTGTATCGCCTTTACTCTGGTTGGTGGATAACTTAAAACAACAGCAGATGAAGACCATCATGCTGAGCGCCCATGCTGAGAAATCCAACAGCCGTTTGCATGCGATTGAATACAGAATTAATGCATTATTACAATAGCTCATTATTTATCTCGCATTAATTACATGCTTGTTTGCCACATTGCAGATTGTATGTAAACTGTGATATGCAAAACAAAGGAAAAGTGTTTTCTTTGTGTGTAGGTCATTATCTGCCCTTCAATTCTAATTAGCTCTTTCACCACGTCATGAACATTGTATTTGTAGAAAATTCATATCACACGATTGTCGTCATATTCACACACACACACACACACGCACACGCACACGCACACGCACACCCACACACACACGCACACGCACACATACGCACACACACACACACACACACACACACACACACACACACACACACACACACACACACACGCACGCACGCTTACATCCACTCACCCACCCACAGTCATTTTCTATAATGATACATTCAGCATCAGTAACAAGGCCGTAGCGGCCAGTCAGAGTACAGAGAGGCAGGGTTGGAGAAGAGCTGTTGTTGCTGCTGTTGCAGCTCTCTAATATCTGGTCTCAGCTCGTTAGCGTTTGGGAACTCAGGGGTACAGGGGCTGGAGCTCTCTCTTTGATCATCAGTCTACCCCACCACCATCACCCCATCTGACCCCAGACACAGCCAGGTCTACACCCAGGAGAGGATCCTAGGCAGCCAGCCTCAGACCCAGGAGATGACCTCAGGCAGCCAGACCCAGGAGATGACCTCAGGCAGCCAGACGCAGGAGATGACCTCAGGCAGCCAGACCCAGGATATGACCCCAGGCAGCCAGACCCAGGATATGACCCTAGGCAGCCAGCCTCAGACCCAGGAGATGACCCCAGGCAGCCAGCCTCAGACCCAGGAGATGACCCCAGGCAGCCAGCCTCAGACCCAGGAGATGACCCCAGGCAGTCAGCCTCATTTACATTTACATTTATGGCATTTAGCAGACACCTTTATCCAAAGCGACTTACAACAAATACATTTGTTTAAGTAAGTGAATCATCGATCCATCAGTCATCATAAGATAAAGTAATCAATGCTCAGACCAAGGGCCATAGGCAGTCACAATGCTAGAAGGATTTTTTATTTTATTTTTTATTTTTTTATTTTATTAACAGGAGAGAAACTTGTACAAGGGGGTAGTGGGGGTAAAGAGGTCTTTAGGAGGGACCGTTAAGAGATGGGTCTTCAATCTACGGCGGAAGATTGGTAGTGACTCTGCAGTCATGACAGCAGTGGGAAGCTCATTCCACCAGCGGGGCGCCAGGACAGTGAAAAGCCGTGACCGAGTAGTGCGGCTGCTGCATCCACGTAGAGGCGGCGGTGCCAGTCAGAGTACAGAGAGGCAGGGTTGGAGAAGAGCTGTTGTTGCTGCTGTTGCAGCTCTCTAATATCTGGTCTCAGCTCGTTTGCTTTTGGAAACTCAGCTGTACAGGGGCTGGAGCTCTCTCTTTGATCATCAGTCTACCCCACCACCATCACTCCATCCCCAAAGGTTGTGCTGCTTCTCTGGTGAGGAATGGACGTATCCTTCTGATGTTGTAGAGGAAGAATCTACAGGAGTGTGCTGTCGCTGTGATGTTCGCCACACAGGATAAGTGATTGTCAAGGATCACCCCAAGGTTCTTGGCTGTATGGGAGGGGTTCACAGTAGAGTTCTCTATTGTGATGGAGAAGTCTTGGAGAGGGCAGGCTTTCCCCTGGGAGGAAGAGCAGCTCAGGCTTGTTAAGGTTAAGCTTGAGGTGGTGGGCTAACATCCAAGCAGAAATGTCTGCAAGACACGCAGAGACACATGTTGCCACCTGTTAGTCAGAAGGGGGGAAAAAGAGAAAGAGTTGAGTGTCATCTGCGTAGCTGTGGTAGGAGAAACCATGTGATGAAATTACCGAGCCAAGAGATTTGGTATAGAGGGAGAACAATAAGGGCCCTAGGACAGAGCCCTGGGGGACCCCAGTGGTGAGGGCTCCTGGTAAGAGCGATCAGCCAGGTAAGATGCAAACCAGGAGAGTGCAGAGCCAGAGATGCCCAATTCTGAGAGGGTGGAGAGAAGGATTGGGTGGTTTACTGTGTCAAATGCAGCGGACAGGTCCAGAAGAATGAGAACAGAGGAGACGGAGGAAGCTTGAGCAGAGTGGAGGCAAGGAAACAGCCGTGACAGCAAGGAAAGCAGTCTCAGTAGAGTGCCCAGCCTTAAAGCCGGATTGGTGAGGGTCAAGGAGTTAGGAGTTAGATAGTTGGTTAGAGACAGCAAGTTCATGGGGTTAGATAAGAAGGAGAGAAGGGATACCGGTCTGTAGTTATGGACAGCAGACGGGTCAAGAGTTGGTTTCTTGGGAAGTGGCTTGACTCTGGCTGTCTTGAAGGCAGCTGGGACAGATCCTGTGGATAGAGAGGAATTGATTAAGCTGGGAAGGAACGGAAGGAGGTCTTTGGAGATGGATTGGAGAAAGGGGGAGGGGATAGGATCGAGGGGGCAAGTGGTTGCCCACGTGGATGTGACCAGTTTTAGAACCTCATCAGTGGAGAGGGGGGAAAAATCTGATAAACCAGAGACCGGGTGTAGCACAGTGGGTTTGGGAGGAAAGGTAGCAGTGTTGGTGAGAGGTAGAGGGAAAGAGCTGCTAATGTCATCAACCTTCTTTACAAAGTAGGTGACAAAGTCATCCGCAGACAGGGGGGAGGGAGGAGGTGGGTTGA
>NC_139658.1:8268215-8270715 GCF_951799395.1 Argentina silus | reverse complement strand
TATACTCCCTTGATTCGGGTAAAGCTGGCCTGGGCCAAAAGTGTGTGTGTGTGTGTGTGTGTGTGTGTGTGTGTGTGTGTGTGTGTGTGTGTGTGTGTGCTCCTGCAATAGACGCATGCTGGGACTTGATTGACACTGGTGGGAAACACATTCTGTGTGAGCTGATTTCATGCGACACTGAGTCTGAACTCTCTCAAAGTGAAATATGCAGCGATACGGCAAACGTGACATGGATGACGGGGGCTTTCCTAGCGTTATGGCTCGGTAGAAAGCTAACTGCTGATTAAAAATGTTGCTTAAAACGATGTAGGCTAGAATTGTATTAAATAAACTTACAGAAGACCACATTCCCCTGGAAGTGAACTCCCAGATCCGTCCTTTAACTCCCAGACCCAAATTATGATAATTAATTTTAACATAACATTTATTTTGGGTGAGAGCACTAAAGCGGCACTAACAAAAAGCGGCACTACACCTGACAACCTCGACAACACAAAACAAGACAAGAGAATGAAAAGGTCCATGGTGCGAGCGGAAGGTTTGGTATCTGAATATTTATGGTCTTCCTTGCAGTCAACGGAGACCCTAGAGAAGTTTTAGGGCCTGTTTCACAGACAAGGCTTAAGCCTAGTCCTAGACTAAAAAGCATTCTCAGTGCCATTGAAAGTGTGAATTCGTCCAGGACTAGGTTTAAGCCTTGTCTGTGAAACCTGCCCTTAAAATAACAAAGAAAGTTCAAATGCGCGATTCAAATTCAGCGCTCTGTCTCGTCTCCTGGTGGAGTCGCTGCTACAGTACCTTTTGATGCTGTGCCCTGGATCGTTATGAGGTAGGCCAACCTCGGTTAGAACTGTGTTTTTTTTATTTTGTGGGTCTCAAGGGCAGCCAGAATCACATCGAAACGCTGCTCAGCCGCCGGCGGTAGGACACCGTAGCCCCCGGCGCAGGCCGGGGAAAAAAGAGATTAGCCCGATCTGTTTTGCGTGCTGGGTTGTCACTGTTACTGTGGTCGTAATCATTATTTTGAGTTCATGTGTGAGTGGGAGTGGGGGAGTGGGGGAGGGTGATGGAATTGTTTTCAAGGTACAAGGGGAGGGTCGTCCCAAGGATCCCATTTAGCATCTACCGTGGGACAATGACCAGCACAGCTGTAGAAGAAGTGAATCATCTCATTTTTTAAAAGTGACAATGTCTCCCTTGCCATCTCACACCCACATCAGCGAATCATTTTTATTTCATTCAAACTGTAGTTTTGACATCTAGATGGGCCAAGGGAAAAACTGTCATTCACTGTGTTTCATTCTCTCTTCTATTGTTGTGTGCTATTGCATAACACAGCTCAGGAACTCGAATTTCAAATGATGAAGTTAAATGTTTTTCAGGGTTTTTTGTGGAAAAAAATAACAGAAATATACTTTGAATTCGGCAATCATTAAGTACTTAAGTATATGAATTAAGTCGTTTTATGAGCTACTTTTGGATTGGTTTCCTCGACTGGAACTTTTACTTCTACCGAAGTACCTTTGAAGTAAAGGAACAGTACTTCTACAGTACTGTTCGGTCCTCTCTCCCCTGTATGGGGCTCAGAGATGAGAGGGAATCTAAACCTACAGTACTGCATCATAATGACCCGCAATAACTCACTAGCGAAGATGACTAATGTGCTACACGCAGCGACGCAGCCAATCAGCAAAGCAGTTTGAATCTCTGCGGATTGAAGACGGCCTTTACATTTCGAGAGGTAACATTATACAGTCAGAATATGCATATGGTGCTCTGGCTCGGCCATGCAATATTGATGTGGGAGGACAAGGGGGGGGAAGTGGGCTATGACAGGAATAATACAAGGAAATGGAGCCTATTCCCCCTCGACAGGCAAGGGCAGGCTGTTGACGGATCTGTCTCAGCTAGCGTACACAACAGCACCACTCGTCTCGCACCACGCTCTCTCTCTCTCTCTCCCTCCCTCTCTCTCTCTCACACACACACTCTCTCTCTCACTCTGTCTCTCCCCCTCTCACTTTCACTCTCTCACTTTCACTCTCTGTCTCTCCCTCTCTGTCTCTCTCCCTCCCTCCCTCTCTCTCTCTCCCTCTCACTCTCTGACTTTCACTCTGTCTCTACCTCCCTCTCTCCCTCCCTCTCTTTCTCTCTCTCTCACTTTCACTCTCTCTCTCTCCCCCCCCTCTATCTCAGTATAATGAAACCATTGACAAGGCCTATATTCTGTTATTGTCTCATGTACCCTGTTCCGTTCCTCATCACTCAGCCTTTCATTAGGGAGTCTCTTTAACTGAATGAAAATGTCCTCTTTTTCTTCTCCTTTTAAATTTATTTTTTTCTAATATACAATCTTAATTAGCAAACACATTCAACCAAATGGGAGGTTGGGACTAATGACGTGTCGCGGTCCTGATTGTGGCTGCGCATAGAGATAGCTGTTTATCATGGGCACTCTCGCTCTTCACCCCCTGGGCGTACGAGAGGTCTCCTCTGAGAG
>NC_139658.1:8200715-8258215 GCF_951799395.1 Argentina silus | reverse complement strand
CCATTCCTCATTCAGTTCCACACGTTACAATGAGCCCATCCTCCAATTTCTACCTCCAGTAGCCTCCCCTAGATGATATACATACAATAAACATATGCCTCTGCTATTTCTAAACTGTAACTCAAACCTATATCACTAACTTGCAAGGTTATGCTTTGTTATTATTTATTCAGGAAAAGGCTGTTATTCTCTGTGTTGGGAGCATTGCTAGCTGGGATAGCAATATTGGGATGCAGCCAGCGAGAGCCGTATATTAAGAGAGCTGCACCCTTCTGATGAGATTGACCACTGACCACCAGTGAAGGGAGGGACACGGCTTTTTGTTCAGTAATCTCATAGAGGTTAAATAAGATCAAACCTGTTTGGCTCTTGATGGGCTGCGTTGCTGCCTTGAGCCATATACTGTATATACCGCATCTTCAAGGAGACTTTGTTGTTTTTGTCCTTAAGAGGCGAACAGCATCTTCAGAGTCATTTGTTTGTGCCTCAGGCGCGGTCGAGGGGAGCTGCTGCTGAGGCTCATAGCACATGAGTGCTGTCCTGCTGGAGGCTAACGTTCAATCCCTTCCTCTATCCTAAAGACCGCTTCACCCTCACTACCCCCCCTATACTAACCCTAACCCCGAGACGTCTTCTCCCCTGTTACCCCCCTGTACAAGTTCTCTCTTGCTAATAAAATATATATAAAAAATAAAAATAAAAATGTATTTGTTGTACGTCACTTTGGATAAAGGCGTCTGCTAAATGCCCTAAATGTAAATGTAATGTAAATGTAAATCTGCGTCCCTCTATCTATCCCCCCAATATACATCTACATGAATAGGGGAAAACATTTGGAAGGAGAGTAATGTCCACTCACCATACAATATATTTAAGATAAGTCCCTTGTTTACATTATTATGGTACACGTGCAGTACCAGTCAAAAGTTTGAACACACCTTGCCAAGAGTGTGCAAAGCTGTCATTAAAGCAAAAGGTGGCTACTTTGAAGAATCTAAAGTATAAAACATATTCTGGTTTCTTTAACACTTTTTTGTTTACTACATAATTCCAGATGTGTTCCTTCATAGTTTTGATGCCTTCAATATTAATCTACAATGTAGAAAATAATAAAAAAAATAAAGAAAAACCATTGAATGAGAAGGTGTGTCCAAACTTTTGACTGGTACTGTAGGTCTGTGTGAGAATGGATGATTCTTCTTTTATGTTAAATGTGTCCCCTTCAATTAAATACAAGGTCACGAAATGTAATCATTGATCTTTGGATTTCTGTCATCTTTTATTGTGTTTTTAATGAAGTCCTGCGGGCAGTAATTGAAAAGCTTTAAGCCACTTTTGAATATTAATTGAGGGTAATTTTTCATCCCTGCTGTTCTTCATTACCAGGTAAATGGGTGAAAGCCTGAGAGAGAGAGAGAGAGAGAGAGAGAGAGAGAGAGAGAGAGAGAGAGAGAGAGAGAGAGAGAGAGAGAGAGAGAGAGAGAGAGACCCAGACTGCTACTACACATTGTGTAGAGTGCATATGCTGTTAGCTGTTAGCCAGATCCACTACGACAAGTTCAGCCTGTTCCCCTCATCAGCACAACTAAACACAGACACATCCGCACCAGGGAGGGGAGGCTGCCTCCAGGCTGGATGCAGACATCTAAGGACGGGCTCATTGTAATGCACCGTTCCTCATTCCATTCCATGCATTACAATGAGGCCGTCCTCGGGAGTCTGCCTCCACCAGCCTCCCCTGCTCAGCACATTGTAGCAGGAGGTGTACTGTATTCTACGCTGCTAGTTTTTATGGGTTGCTGGGAGCAGCCAGGCTCTCAGAGCGTGGGATTTTACCTCACCCAGAGGCACAGTGAAGGGCACAGAGAGGAGAGATGGAGAGGATGAATGCCAATTCCACATCGGCCGCTAGCTCTATACTTCCTAGAAACTTCTAGAATGGATTGGACACACTCTTCGAAGAAAAAGTGTTATTGTTTTCTCTGTGTAGGGGAACCGTTTGAAGAACCCTTTTGGGTACCATTTAGAACCCCTTTGGGTTCCAAATAGAACCCTCTGTGGAAAGGGTTCAACATGGAAGCCAAAAGGGGGTTCTATGTGGAACCCAACAGGGTTCTTCAAACGGTTCTCCAACAGGGACAAATGAAGAATCCCTTTTTTGGAACTTTCTAGAACCTTTTTTTCCCACGCCTGTTTGATACCATTACTCATTCTTCACTCCTACAATGAGCCTTGATCCTTGCAGATATTAAGAAGTGACCCAGGGTGAGGCGTTTAAGGCTGCAGGCTAGGTTGCTACGGGATTCAGCAGAAGACTGCATCCAAGGCCTGAGGCAGCATTTTGACCAGCACAGTAAGTGATGTCATGTCAATTACAATGGGATATAGGGTAATGATTTCTGGCACTTGACCAAACTAGTTTATAATGTAGCTCTTAACAGAGAGATAGAACAGTGTGGCTCGCAATTAACCAGGGGAGGCTTCGTGGAGGCAGAAGTCAGAGGACGGGCTCATTGTAATGCATGGAATGTAATGAGCAATGATACCACAGTGAGCCCACCCTACCCGATTTCCGCCTCCATCAGCCTCCTGCTAACATAGCATAGCCTACATCATTTATTCTCAATGACATTCATTAGAACTCAGTGACTGTGAAGAGTTGACAAATGAAATCAAGGCAACCCCTCTCCACTTCATTGAAATAGGAAAAAACTCTCATCATCTCGCTCAAGACTGTCATAAATGACACAGATTTACACACGTTAGTTTCACTACATTCACTTCACTCTATACTACTTCCCATGATGAATACATGTATTAGTGCTACGGTACATAGACAGTGAGTGTGTGTGTGTGTGTGTGTGTGTGTGTGTGTGTGCGTGTGCATGTGCATGTGCATGTGCATGTGCATGTGTGCGTGATGCGTGATGCGTGATGCGTGCGTGCCTGAGTGTGTGTGTATATGTGTATGTGTGGGTAGACAGACACAGAGAAGTTACTGACTGGCCACAGGTCAGATAGAAGGTCAATGTAAGGTCATTCTCAACATAGCACATCCACTCAGACAAGGTAAAGCTGGCGTTGTACAGTAAGGTGCTCTGTGGGGGAGTCACTGTGGATCAGTAAATCCATTACAGGGAAAGGTCTGACAGGCGTGGTCACACTCTAGAGAGGGGCTGGCTGTGTGTGGGTGTGTGGGGGGGGGGGGGGGGGGTACTATGTGTGTGACTAGCTGTGAGTGAGTGTTGAGAGTGTGTGTGTGTGTGTGTGTGTTTAAGAGTGTGCATCATAACAGATAGACAGTTAGAAGAGCAGCATGGCCAGTATTGGACCTCATGCAGACATAGGCATGTCCAGGAGAGTATGCTTGAGGCAGCAGCACTGAATACTAGACCAACCCCAAGACACACAGAACAGACCCCAACACAACCTAGACCCAACACCACCTAGACTCACCATTAGACCAACCACAAAACACACAAAAAAACAGACCCAACACAACCTAGACTCAGCACCCTTTTTAAAGGGGAATCCCACTCCCCTTCCGTATAGTATTGAAAAGGTGTGAGGGATACAGAAGAGAGTAGAGGAGAGACATTGGAGAAGACCCGGGTCCAGAACCCATGATCTTCGTAGGGTTGAGTACAATATGTATGCGTAGATGTCAGGCGTGTTACCGCTAGGTCCACGCCACCGGCAGAGCAGACTCACCACAGTGAAGTCCTCAGGGCTGCACTCCAATCCCCGGTAGTAGCAGGACAGGAGCATGTCTTTGATGTCGTGGCCCGTCCGGTCGTAGAACTCACGCATGTTGAAGGGGCGGGGCTTGTAACTGTCGAAGTCCGCCTTGTCTTTCAGAATCTCCAGGACGCTCTCCTCCACCAGGTGTGTGTCCCGGATCTCGTACCTGGGGGAGAGGGCAACAGTTAGATCTTGTACCTGGGGAGAATGCAGTTAGATCTCGTACCTGGGGAGAATGCAGTTAGATCTCGTACCTGGGGGAGAGGGCAACAGTTAGATCTTGTACCTGGGGAGAATGCAGTTAGATCTCGTACCTGGGGAGAATGCAGTTAGATCTCGTACCTGGGGAGAAGACTACAGTTAGATCTCGTACCTGGGGAGAAGACTACAGTTAGATCTCGTACCTGGGGAGAAGACTACAGTTAGATCTCGTACCTGGGGGCAGAATGCTATAGTTAACCCTAATTCACACTACAGGGCTGAGCCGAGCTGAGATGTACTGGGCTGGTCTGGTAATGCATCCACCATAGTTGCTTAAACAGTGTTGGAAAGGACAATGTGAAAGAAAAATATCCAAGCCAGCATAGTATTGATCGGACCAGTCATCCACTTATTCAGTAACAAATGTGAAATAAAATGGTTGGTTATTAACTCCTGGTGTGTTCAAAGTATTTCCTCTCCCTGCTAAAAGCTTGTGTGTTGATTCCCATGTCCATTATTCAATAAAACTGATTAAATAGCCCTACTTCTCAAAGGATTTTTCCCTTCAAACTGTGGATTTAACTAGAGTAATTCACGTTTGAAAATAATAGCCTGTAGTCCTTTACTTTGGAAGACTCTCTGGGTTTCAATTATCATCAAAAGCACAGTCCATTTTTACATCTGAAACAGCTACAAAAAAGTAGAAATGCCTTGTGGGGGGAGTCCGATAGACTTCAGAGGTAGACAATGACCTTCTAGAACTAGAAACAGACAGGTTTAGAGCACGTTTGGGATTATCATGTTAAAGATTAATAGAGCAGTGGAGACATGCAGACAGCGTGTCTCGGATGGGAAGATAGAGAGAAAGAGAGAGTGTGAGACAGAGAGAGAGAGAGAGAGGAAAGGTATTGTTCTCTGAGGTATGTGCATGTCAAGGCACTCAAAGCCCTGCACTCTCTGGGCCCTCAGGATATTATCCTCATATTGTCTGTAAGTGTCAGTTCGACTGAGATGTTAAATTAAGTGGAGAGTGCGATATAGGAGGTCCTACAAGGTGAGAATAGCTCATCAGTATCCCAAGACTTTCTCTCACACAATCAATATGCTCATTCTGTCATACAATCTAACAAATTGCAGTGATAGAGTCTACTCTGAGAGAGATAGAGCTCCTTGTTATGCTGCAATTCAAGTTGAGGGTAGGTAGATGTATCATTTAGTATGGCATTCAAAGCTAAATACTTAACATACCATCTGGTATCATTTCAGAAGTGTAGATACAGAGTATGTGTGTGTGTGTGTGTGTGTCTCTCTCTCACACACACACACACACACACACACACACACACACACACACACACACACACACACACACACACACACACACACACATCCCCTCATCTCTCACTTTTTCCCCATTTAAATATTTGTAATGGAAACAGTACCGGAATGATCAAAACCTAGTCAGCCCAAGATCGGCCCACACATCAGAGAGATAAACAGGGGGCTATTTGTGTTGCGTGCCTGCCTGCATCTATCAACCCTCAACACCTGCTCACAGCTAGTCACACACACAAATTAACCTCCATCAACTCTAGTGCCCCCCCTCCCACACACACACACACACACACACACACACACACACACACACACACACACACACACACACACACACACAGGATGACCATCTAAAACGCTTACGGAGCAACGGACCATCAGAGGACACACACACATCTAAATACGAAGTATCAATACACTGGTTTCTGAATCATACTGTATGATTGTTGTATAGAAGTGCATTATTGTATAGAACACACTTCATCAAATGCGTCTAGTGTAACATCTCGTCCTGTTTGTTAGTTTTGTTCGTCTTTGTTTCATGTTATTTCATTTGTTGTTTCCTGTTTATTTTTGTGTTCCTCACCTTGTCTCTCGTTCCAGACACTTCACTACCTGCCCTTGTGTGTTTCCCGCCTGTGTGATCGTCTACCCCGCCCTGATTGGCTTCACTTGTTCCTCATCATCCTTCCCTGTGGATTTAGTCTATGTGTTTTCCCCCTGTCTCGTTGCCAGTTCGTCTTTGTCCCTTGTGTCAAGCCTACCAGCAATTCTCCTAGTGTTTTTGTATTCCCGGTTTTTTGATCTGCGCTTGTTTTTCTGACGTTCCTTGTTGACATCTCCCTGACGGATTGTTTACCTACTATTCTGATTATTACCTGTGTACCGAACCCTGCCTTGCCTACCCCTTACTGGATTATCTGTTTTACCTATTGACTGCCTGCCTGTGTATCAAACCTTTTCTGGAAGTAAAGACTATTCTTTTTGGATTTTAGGTTTTGGTCTCTGAGTCGTGCATTTGAGTCCTCTGCCTGCGTACTATATTCATTACATCTAGCTAACTTTAGATCCAGATAGAAACAAAGACTGAACACAATAGTTTAAATGAGGACAAACATTATAGCACAGAGTTAATGGATTCACATAAGAATCCATTGAGATAATTTAGAAGTTGCAGGATATGAAAAATAACGGAAAAGATAAATTGTTGTGATTAAAGGCATACACCATGTGAACATCCAATGCCGATCTTGCTAATCTACATGTTAAAGACTTAAGATTGAAGAGGTACTTCACCAAAACAACATTATGGTGATGGAATACCTTTCTGTACTGTAAATATATTCTAATCTAGTTTACCTGCACAAAGCTCCAAACACACTTAATGTGAGAATCTCCTACGTGCGGTTTAGGATTCTGACAGCACTGCTGTAACAGTTTAGTTAATAAACGCTTGCCTACAGTACAGCCATTCTGTTCTCTCTCTGTATGCATATTAAATAACCTGTTATTTGTGAGTGATCAGTTTGCCCTACACATTGACTGAGTTAGTGAATACAGTACGCCTGAGAGGGCAATCAACACTGTTGTGTTGTTGTTTTGATTAAGCCGCAAACACAACAATACAATTATAGAATATAATCAACAGTAATTGTAATTCATCTAATTCAAATCTATAGGGCTGTGGAGTTGACACTTATTATCGATTGACTTACGGATCTGATGAAAAATATTGACTTGATATGAGTCAACATTTTCAGGGTCAGGACGAGTGAAATCACCCATTGTCAGGCAGCGGATGTCTGACTTACAGGACGTTATAATTCTCCGTCCTTCACAGAGAGAACACATCCCTCTTAGAGCAGAAGAAAGAGTCACCACGTCACCACTTGAAATAGCAGAAATACCCAGTCAGCAGACAATTGTGGGCCAGATCTGGTCTCATGGTGGCACATATGGCTGAGTGCTGGAAACTACAAGTATTACTGTACATGGGCCAGACCTTGTCCAAATGTGGGGGGCCAGCCCTGGCTGAGAGTTGGCAATTTGCTGTGGGCCAGCTCTGGTATGAGGAATGTGGCCTTGATACATTTCCTGTAGCTACTGGGCCATCTTTGGTCTGAGTGTGATTGGGACCTCATGTACATAAGTATTCAGACTTTTTTTGATAACTATGCAAATCAGAGACCTTATAAAAACAAAGATATAATAGATGAACTATTATCCTTGCATTAAGATGGACTCAATTCAACTTATTGAGTGATTTGTTGATGCGATTTTTGCTTTTTAGCTAATTTTAAGAGTGGCATTGCAAAGGGTCTGAATACTTATGTACATGAGGTATTTCTGTATTTCAATTTTAATAAATTTACTGAAATTTCTAAAAACGTGTTTTCGCTTTGTCATTCTGGGGTATTGTGTGTGGATTGATGGCAAATTATTTTAATTTAATCCATTTTAAATTGAGTCTAAAACACAACAAAATGTGGAAAAAGTGAAGGGGTCTGAATACTTTCCGAAGGCACTGTATATAGACTATGCTAATGGAAGAGATTTAATCCATGGGAAAAAAGCTACTACTGTAGAACTACAACTTTGCAAACTATGCTACATGTAAGGTATATGAAATAATGAAATATTAACATTATAAAAACCAGACATTAATTAAATAACGCAGCCGTCAAACACAATAGACTTTACAGTCTAAAAAGTGAAATGTTTTGTACAAAGAATCAGGGCATACAAAACCATACATTACGCATCATCATCAAGAAAGTTTAAACCCTCCAAAGTTGGCTCAAACACGCTCCAAACATGGTTCACCCCGCGTTGTGCATCAGGAATTAGGACCGCATCAGTACCTTGTCATCGGGGGTGGGGGGGGGGGGGGGGTATTTTTAATAAAACTTAACCGCTCAGTCTGTCGTGGTTTATTCCTCCCTAACTTAATTGAATTGTACCCAGAGCTTCCTTTCCAAGCATCTTATAGGCTACACAAAGCTGCCAGGAGACCACTTAAGACTGCTGTGTTAAGGTCCCAGAGTCGGGAGCAGCAGGGCTTTAGTGGAGGGGAGGGAAGCAAGCGGATACAATCACAATAATATGTGAGGATTTTTAATATTGCCCTGCCACTGCTCTCTAAAGCAATCACAGCCCAGCTCCCACTACAGTACAGTATGTGGGGAAGAGAGGGAGGGAGGGAGGAGGGAGAGAGGGAGGAGTGGGAGGAGGGGGGGACTAAATTGGATTATGGGCCACAAGCACTTTAATTTTCAGATGATGGCGGGCTAAACGAAGGAAGGAGCATCTGCATTACTTCTCCACCTCGGGAGAGGAGAGTAAATATAAACCAGCGCTGCTTATTTATCAAAGAGGTTCACACAGATAAGTCCAGCTGAGCTGACACCATCACTGCTGAACTCTGTTAAAGCCACAGTCTGTGAGATTTACGGTGACTTCACATGAAGAAATATATACCCTTTTTTGAGGGACGTCTTATTAATACCATACATTAATTTGTTTTATTATCATAACCAGACACAAAAGAAACCTGTTCATACACACTTTTTACAAGCAACACCAAATGAGGCCAATGATCTAAAGTGAACAGCAGGTCGCCAAATCGTTGTTTGTTGATACACACAAACACTTATTACCACACAATATCCTATTACACAATTACCTACTTATCCTCTTTCACTGCCTTCTCCATGGGGATTTGTGCACCACAATCATAAAAACAATGTAAAATTCATTACTGTCGGGAACATTATTTCCTAGGAATAATGTCTACATCACAGTCTATCCCTCTGTTCTTTTCAAAGCACTTCCTGAGATGTGCCATAGGATCTGATGAGACCGATCACGTCTAATCTGGGAGCCCAGAATCTCATCTTTTCATTGAGATTCTGGGGGCGTAGGAAGTAAACACTGGGGACGGGAAGTTGTCAGCCGTCTAAAGTTTTTGCCTGAGCCACTTGCAATTTTGTCTTTTAAGTAACTTTCATACATGCCCAATTCTAGTTAGTATTAATTCATACATGCTTCATTTTATTCTTAATTAGTTCTACATTAAAAAGACTACAAACTATTTACTCTAATAATCCCAACCATTTCTGATTAAAATGAGAACCACTTTTGCCTTAAGATGAGAACCACTTTGTTCAATTAGTTTCCCCAAAAACTGCTTCGGCAGCAGAGAAGGTGTACCGAGTCTGTGGAGAGATAGCATGTCTACACTCTTAGATAAAAAAGACTTCCATTCCCCTGTGGGAGATCTGTGGAAAGGGGTCTATATGGAACCAACAAGGGTTCTCCTGCAGGAACAAATGACTTAGAACCCTTTTTAAGGTTCTGGATAGAACCTTTATTCCTTAGAGTGTAGAAATCACATCATGTTACCTGAGCCAGGCAGACAGTCAGACTGCCTCCCCAGAGGTAGTGGAAACACCTGCTGTTATTTTGAGTGTTTAAAGGCCAAACTTGGAGCCAACGTTTGTATACTTCTCGACAGTTTCTTTTTGGGGCGTTTTTCACACACCAACAAGGGACATCACAACTCAGGAAGCAGCCAGGGGAGACGTGTCCAAGGCCAAATGGGACGGAGGGAAGGAGTGGCGGGGGGGAGCTCAGGGGGGTAGGGGGCTGGAGGGGGTGAGAAGGTGGTTTGTGTGTGTGTGTGGGGGGAGGGGGGGTTATCAGCACGACAACACTGTGGTTTCACAAACAGCACTAATTACACGGGGATAAAGGCTTGTTTATCACACAGCTTACCAGACACAAGTTAATTGCCTCTGCTCATCTTCTCTGCCTCTCTCTCTCTCTGAAGTCCGCTCTGCCCACAGTCACAAACACATCTCACTGTAGCTTTCCATGTGTTTATTACTCATCACTTTGTTTTCATATCTGTCATGACAACACCTGCTGTGAAGAATCAAATGGGCTGCTGGGAGATGCTGCCTCGAAAAACGGATGGGGCAAGCCCTGTATTTGGCACCACAGCATCAAACTTAAGGGCTTGCCTTTTTTTAGCTTCTCAACACAGAAATTCAAAAACCCATCGGGCCTTCAAGGAGTTCATTACTTAAGATATACAAATGTCTTCTCGACATAGACACAGTGTTTACTTAAGATGTACAAAAAGCCTGCATGTTCAAATGTCTGATTTCTACAACAGCCTAGGGTACATGTTCAAATGTCTCATTTCTACAACATCATACGGTACGTGTTTAAATGTCTCATCTATACTGTACAGTCGCCTACATACACCCTCAAGCAATCGAATGCAACACAATCCAGCAATGTGTCCAGTAATGTGTACTGTACAGAGGTCACAAAGAAAAAGAGTCTCTATATGGAAATTGAGCTTGCATTTGTAACATTATTGTACCACAGAGGTAGATTCTTACAGGGCCTGGCACAAGAGTTGTTGATCAATAGGCTAAAAATACCCATGGAGTGATGTGTATTGAATGGCTTTGGTAACCGCTGATAACTGCACAGTATACAGGCCTGCACACATACAGTAGGTGAGTTTGTACGTGAGAGGGTGTGTGTGTGTGTGTGTGTCTGTGTGTGTGTGTGTGTGTGTGTGTGTGTGTGTGCGTATGTGTGTGTGTGTGTGTGTGTGTGTGTGTGTGTGTGTGTGTGTGTGTGTGTGTGTGTGTGTGTGTGTGTGTGTGTGTGAGAGAGAGAGAGACAGAGAGAGAGGAGGGGGGGGGAGGAAAGAGACTGAACATTAAGTTTACCCTTTCTCAGAACACCATCATACTATTTATAATTTTGGACCATGATTTCGCTTGGATAACATATTTATGGCTCCTAATAACATTGGTAGTCTCATAATCTCACATGTCTCAGCAAAACGACTGCAGCTATCACAGTGTGTGATTGTGCAACACCAATTTAAATAACCCTGGCATAAGTCTCCATGAGACACACCATAGTGAAATTAAAACGTAGTTTTACACACACACGCACGCACGCACATACATACGCACACACACACACACACACACCTTCCATTGAGTAACGCAAGGAGCTCCCCAGCGTGGTACAGGTCGTTGCGCGTCACCCGGCCGAAGCGAAAGGAATTCAGGTTGCAGAAGGTGACCGAGGGGAAGATCATCAGTGGCGCGGCTATCTCGTCTAGTTTGGTTACGTGAGGGTACTGGAAGTAGAACTGCACACGGTCGACACACACCAGCACCAGAAACCCCAGCGAACCCAAGAAAAACAAAATCCACAAACAACGCTTGATGCAGATCCGTTCATAAGTGAACATGTGCGAGATTCCGTGCAGAGTGGATCTGCTGGCGAAAACTTCGATGGGCGCCGGTCTCTTGTCGAAGTCCACGTCTATCTCCTCGGGTTCTGCTGTTTTGAGATCCATGATGACTTAAAGCAGTATCAGGAGAAGAGAGGGGATAGTAGACGAGGAGGGGTTTTATTAACGGAAGGAGGGTTACTAACTGCTTAGTTCACGCCCTTCTACGCCTGTATTTCTATGTTCCTCATCCAAGCTCTATTAGATGTTGCGTCACTAACACCCAAAAAATATCTATCAGTGTATTCCGAACATTCCAAAGACTGTAGTCTATTTCCCGCTCAAAATGTCTTCAGTAACGTCCGAGAAATTATGATGGGAAAACTCAAACATATGTTGTGATGTCGCTTACAACTGACTCTTTTGTCCCACAGTCCAGTCCGTACCGTTTCAAACGCGCATTGTTGGATTCCAATGCGTCCTCGCTCCTTTAGGAACGATTCTAGAATTCCAAGTTCATTTATCTCTTCCAGGCGAAAGAAACAACTCGGAGAAAAACACAAATCAAGTACTGGGAGTGTTTAGGGTCAGGAATCAGAACACAGTTCAGGAGCGAATTTTAAGGGGATAATTCAGATAAAGCGACAATATCCTCTCCAAAATACTGTAAGTTTAACCAGAACACCAGACACTGCTTTTCCAATAGATAGCCTACAGTCCCACCTGTACAAACCTAAAGGAGCTGTCTTCAAAGAAAAGGCTACTGGATCTTGACAATAATTTGCAGTTGCATCTCAAAGAGCAGAGAATGGTCTGTTACATCCCTGGCTCGCCGCGCATCAGCCGACTGCATACATGCTTGCATCCCTCCTCTTTCAGAATAGCCGCCACAACAATGCAGTGATAACTCCGTATGTGAGTAGGCTACGTTTCAGCCAAAGCTGCACTGAAACTAAACATAATCATTAGAATATGTGATTACCGGTATCCAAAATCAACATGTTAGGGAAAACATGTACAGGAAACCTCCGATGTTGTCGACAGAGAGAATGTCTTGAATGGATCAATTAATGTAGCCATACATAGGAGAGACAGGATTGGACGGCACGTGTTTTACATCGGGTGACGAAGTCGGTCGGAAAATACCAAACCGCTAGAATCACAGGTCGGTCCTTAAAAACTTGTCCTTAAAAACACGACTATGCCGTTTATACGTGAATAGTTTGATGTTTAAATGCTATGGTCATCAGTGGTAGAAAATGGGTGGGGGCGCTGAGAGAGAGAGAGAGAGAGAGAGAGAGAGAGAGAGAGAGAGAGAGAGAGAGAGAGAGAGAGACGGAGACTGCACTGAAGAGAAGCTGGTTCTTAGTGCTGACGTGAGCTTTAAACGAGGTGTCTGCAGAACAAGGTACAATACCCATTACCTAGTCACAAACACCCAAGGGTGGGCAGACCCCCATCCCCTCACTCCACACACACACACACACACACACACACACACACACACACACAACAATCTCATTTTAAAACTGTATCAATACTGAGTGGAATGTAGCCTGACATCCGCTATATATATATATACACTAACCGAACACTTTATTAGGAACACTATACTAATACTGGGTAGGGCCTCCCTTTGCTCTCAAAACAGCCTAAATTCTTTGATGGCATTGATTCCACAAGATGTTGGAAACATTCCTTTGAGATTCTGGTCCATGATGACATGATTACACCACGCAATTCCTGCAGATTTTTCAGGTGCACTTTCAAGCTGTGAATCTCCCGTTCTAACACATCCCAAAGGTGTTCTATTGGATTCAGATCCGGTGACTGGGAGGTTCAACTGAAGAACACTGAACTCATTGTCATGTTCATGAAACAACAACTTTTGCTTTGTGACATGGTGCATTATCATGCTGGAAGTAGCCATTAGAAGATGGGTAAATTGTGGCCATGAAGGGATGCACATGGTCAGCAACAATACTCAAATAGGCTGTGGCATTCAAGCAATGATTGGTATTAACGGGCCCAAAGTGTGCCAAGAAAACATTCCCCACACCATTACACCACCTCCACCATGAGAAGGTGTACAGGTGTTCCTAATAAAGTGCCCAGTGAGTGTATATATATATATATAGAAAGAGAGATAGATATAGATATAGATATATCAGGGAAAGGTGAGCAAGACAACAGTTGAGTAGATAAGAATAAACACCGCCAGACTGTCACATTAGTTTGAGAAACCTATTGCCATGAGGCATGAGGGTAACCCACCCATGAAATTGCTCGTAATACGTTCATTACCCCCATTTGTTATAGTATTGACTGTGGCTGTGTTGCAGTCATCTATATACAATCTGCATTTTTTATTGATCAGGGCTGTATGGTGAAAAGTTGATCTTTCTCCATTCAACTAGAACTTGATGTTAAAATAGAACAGTGTGGACCATCAGTTTTGATGAATTAGAACTGAAATCTCTCATGTCAGGAGGTGTGTAGACTAGAGTATGTCTGACCACAAAGATGGCAAATAGTAAACTTAGCAAGATGTTTACGTGCTTTACTTGCATTCAAATCACTGTCTTTGGATAGAGAGTTCACTGGGCCTTCAGGTGAGAGGGAGGTTGAAGATGGAGTCTTAAGGGGGTCTCAATGTCAGGCAGCATTTTGTCTTCTCTGTCTGAGCAGAAATACACTGTCACTGTATGGTGCTGTACTGGTGAACAGATCTGTCCTTGGCCAGTATGGTTCTGTACTGGTGAACAGATCTGTCCTTGGCCAGTATGGTGCTGTACTGGTGAACAGAGCTGTCCTTGGTGCTGATCCAGGTCCTCTTCAGCCACACCTGCCCTGGCCACTGTAGCGGAGGTGATTTGGAATCACGCTCTCGTGATGAGGTAGCCCTGCCTGAGACTTCTAAAACAAGATACTGTCCAGCCCTTCAGTACCACAAGTGTTTCCTCTTGTTTATGTCTGAAGTACATTGAAATTACAATTTAATGATTGCCAATAGGGCATTTATTCTCAATGCTTTCCCCCCAAAAAGGTTTACAAATTCAAATCACTTCCTGAATTGACTGAATTGAAATCTAATTGACCCGATCCTGGTGCCACTGGGTGCTGGGAAAAATGAGACGCTGTTTCTCTTCCATTGATTTATTTGGGTATATAAATGGTCTAATAAGAGTAGATAAATAGTTTCATGCCAAAGTACACTCTTGAAAGCAGTGGACAAAATCATGCAATCTGAGTTTTATCATCATGCCCAAGGCTGAAGTACTTGGTATGGGGATACACAGTGATGCATTTCCTGGGGTTTCCACAGCTAATGAAGTGGTGCTTTGCTCTATGTAAGTGAGGTTACGTAGTTATAGAGCAATATAAAGGTGAGATTTCTCTGCACTGAGGCAGTCTCAAGGCTTTTCATAGATGTGGTGCATACACATTGGGCTACATGTTTATTCTCATGTTTCTGATGCCTGCTGGCATCCTTCAATATGTCACGGGGATGACAGACAGACAGACAGACAGACAGGAAAGCAGACAGACAGGAAGGCAGACAGACAGTCAGTGTGAAGAGAGCACCGACTGGCATGGAGAGGGTTTTTCAGAGGCTGCTCTCCTCTCTGCTCTCGTATTCAGGTCTGCCAGCCCTGACATGCATGCAGATTGGCCTTCCTCTCTCTCGGCATCAGAGCAACCTGGTGTGCCAGCTACTGCCAAACAACTCAGTCCCTGGGAGCTGGCAGGGGAGACGGATAAAGGCTTCTCTCAGCTCACACTGCTTGTCTAGTCCTTTGAGGTGTAGAGTTTTGGCGCCTGAAAGAGAAGAGGTGGCAAGGGGCTCTTGAGTCTTGTGGTGTTCGGTGAATACCTCCTCCCTAGAAATAAGCGTGGATCCACCTGACCTGCTTCCAAAACAACTGTTGTCTTGGCAGACCACTTGCCATTGATGTCATCAGAAATGGCCTGGGGATTGGTATGCCCCATATCTATGGACAGATGGACTATTCCACCCCTCATGGGGGTCTACAGGTTCCCCAGGATAGGTGGGCATAGACTTTGACATTCACGGAAGGACAGACACCTTGGACTGACCTTCCTCTCTTCCTGTTCCTCGCCAACCAGAGATACCAGGAGTCAGTCAACAGTGCTTCAACAGAACACAGATAGCTAGGCGCTTCCATGGGAGCTAAATGTTGTTTTATTTCGTTTCCCACCAAAAAAAGTATTTTTGACTTTATGACCACATAGACTTTATCACATCTCTGATCTGTGTGGCAAGAGGGGACCATGGAAACATAATGTTCAGCAGCAAGTTTACAATCCCTTACAATACATCTATATTTCATATGCAGGGGATCACTAGGCCTGCCACTCCTAAAGGGAATTGCTTGAGGAAAGTGCACAGTAACCATCTGAGCAGAGTGACGAATACAAGGAGCAAAAAGCCTTTGTCAGATTAATCCACCAGCACGACTTGAATTATTACACACGCACACACACACACACACACACACACACACACACACACACACACACACACACACACACACACACACACACACAAACCTCAAAGCCTGTCGGTATTACATAAGGGACAGAGCTCTGACAGAGCATTTTCTTTGTCTAGTCTAATCTTTGTCGGGTCTGTGATGATAGAGGAGGAGGACGTGAAACAATCTGAGTGGAGTAGCTTCAGTATCATATCAGCACAACTATTTGTAGCCCTCTCTTACAGTACAATGACTATATTGTGTTTGAACATTTTATCTGTCTGTGTCTCTCGACTCTCTCTCCCAGACCTTGAGGGATCCACATACCTGTAGTGAATAGATAATGTATGTACTGTACTGCATACATGATGGTCTTTGAGCCAATCAAATGACTATTAACACAACACAATACACCATGGTGCAGGGACAAATGGATGTAGTATTTTCTGACCTGTCTGTGGTGATGTTAATTAGGGGGTTGGCCACAATGGGAACACACTGTTCATACTTAGAAAAAAGGCTTCCAAAAAGGTTCTTGGCAGAGGAGTTGGGTTCTACCGAGAACCCTTTTCCATCCGATTAACCCTCTATAAGATTGTACATTCACTAAATCAGGATAGAAAAAAACATATACATTGTCCTTAGTAGTACTGTATAATTAATGCTAATGACTTTCTTTCAAGGACACTTAATTAAGAATTAACATCTTCAAAGCGCTCTCTCTCTCTCTCTCCATCCCCCCTCCCCCTTCCTCTCCTTTAGTCAGTCTACTATTGTGTAGCTTGGTGCAGCTGGATTTGCAGCAAAGGGCAAGAGTGGAAATTGTAAACCACTGCATGTATGGAATATGGATTTGTAAAATGAGAAGTGTCATTTCTGAAGTGTCATTTGCCTTTTCTAATGGTCCTAGCCCTGTTTTGCAGTGCCCAGATTATCATCCAGATAACAGCCAGCTGCTCGGTAAAAGAGATCATTCCGGACAAAATGGATCATTCAAACTGCTAACCGTTTTGAACACGTTCGTATTGATTTTGTCTAGACTAGAATTTTGAGATTGAGATACCATTAAACAATTCTATTCAAAATGATTGTGAACCTCTGTGTCAACACTGTGCAAGCCACCTAGCATTGCAGTCTAAAGAGTCAATAGCTATTTTAAAGCATGCAGGCAATATTCTTCTCTCAATCATGCCTTTGTACTGTGGTTGGCTGGCAGTCAGGTATATGGAATGGAAGCAGCCGCTTTTGGCTTGAAAGATAGATATTTGTTTGGTGGTGTGGAGACTAGAGCATAGGTCAACATCTTGGGCTGAAACGCAACAGATTCACAACAACCAAGTCTGATCTTCACCTCACTGATATGAATCTATGTGATTCATGTCAGGCACAGGTTCCGCTTTTTCTTGCTACTCTATATTCATTCTCCTCCATGTACTGTCGAACTCGTGTATTCTTGTTCACCTCCCACAAGGTCTTCCATCTCCATACTCTCAGAAATATTCTTCCCATGTTCTCTCCTGATATAATATTTGGTTTCATCACTAAACTCATAACGAAGAGTGTGGATTGAGTTGGATTTGTGCTCTGTAATGCTGCAAGTTGTTTTGTACTGTAGCTGCATCAATACATGAAGTTCAAGGTATTATTGGTCAGACCAATGAAACCTCGAGCCTGCACTGTGGTTGTACTCTCAAATGTCAATGGGAAAACATGATTGACAGAATACACAATGGATTCGGAAAACAAAGATTTGTTTGAATGTCAGAATTGTGGACTAGAATACGAAAACCATTCTTACCATCCTTCTAGGTTTTGGCTACACTGGTTTATTACAGAACATGTTGGACCTGACTTACATGTAATGAGTTGCATTGTAAATAGATGTGTTTTCACTTGGTAATATAATGTACCAGTGTTCAACCTCCTCTCTTAATGTTACATTCATGTACATTCTGTCTTTGACATGCGTCATCATTAGTATCATCCAATATTCTCACATTTAAGTGGATCAACATCCTTAAAATAGCACTAATTTAAGATGAATCCTTTGTTCCTTTTCCTCAGGGAATAACTAAGTTCACAACACACCTTGACAGGTATAAATGTATTCTACAGCATGATGAAGACATGCTTTAACAACAACATAAAACTAATTACCATACACCATATCTCACTGATGAAGTCAGTAATTTAATAAATGTCTGCTATTTATATGTGGGCGAAAAAGACAATATGCTTATGCTACTGGTATTTTACACATTGAATATACTTAGGACCAAAGGCAGGAAGAGAGATAAATAAAAACATAATGTATTCTTAAGGTTCACAAATCAAGCTCAACGACCCCTCTGCCAGTGACACAGCATGACGCTGATAAATCAAGTTGGAGGGCAGCTCTTAATTACCTTTCCTCCTACCGCATGGAGCTCACGGGAGAAGAAGATCGCACACGCACACGCACACACGCACACACGCACACACACACACACACACACACACACACACACACACACACACACACAGAGACTCACACACACTCACACATGCACAGACTCATACACGCACACTCACACACACACACACACAGAGACTCAGAGAGACTCACACACACGCACACGCGCACACACACACACACACACACACACACACACACACACACACACACACACACACACAGAGCTCCAGTCCATCTCCAGCAGCCCCCACAGCAGCTGAGGCAAGTCCCATAGAAGGGCAGCTAGAGGCAGCCAGCATCATCAGCATCACAGGGCCCTGGCTGGCTGGAAGACAGAAATGGATGACAGCACTTCCCTGGGTTAATCAGGCACCCGGAGACACACCAAATCATCTTTCTCTTCCCCTACCTCGGCTCTTACTCCTGCTGCGTCCACCCTACCCCAACCCGGCAGAGAGAGAGAGGGAGGGAGAGGAGAAGAAAGTGATCATGTCCAATTAAGGACTTCCTGTCTGAGTGACGCCCTGTGGAGACAGACTTCTCTGAGCTGCTCACCAGAACGACTTGAATCATTGATTTGTTTCTTCCAAACCACAGAGTACTTAGTTAAGTCAAGTCAGAGTGTATTGGTCATGCACAGGCTACAGGTTGTACCATGAAATACTTACTTGGCATGAAATACTTACTTGTACCATGAAATACTTACTTATCCTCCCTACAGATGTACCATGGAGAGCATCCTGACCAGATGAATCGTTCCAGGACCGCATGGACCCCAGAGAGGGTGGTGAAGACTATCCAGAGCATTGCATCGTTGGGGCCGAACTCACCCCACCCGGAGAGATCATCAAAGACCCAAGCCACCTTAGTCACCGCCTGTCCACCCTGGTAGGGGCTAGTAGAGGGGCTAGCAGACGGTGCCGGTACATCGAGTCCAAGAACAACAGGCTCCTGAACAGCTTCTATCTCAAGACCGTCAGGCTGTTGAACCACCAAGCCTCGCTGCCTAGCTGCCCATTGGCACTCCTACTGCCCACATTGACATTGTACTTTCACATTCTCCACCATAATGCTGCTCCTGTTTATTCCTACCACTGCTGCCGCTGTGTTTGAGATAGTGTAGTTTTTTTGTTTTTAATATATTGTTTTGATATTGCCCGATACTGTAGGTTGATATTGTTTTTTTTATACTGTATATTGTATTGTTGAGAGCTGCTCGTGAAGTTAGAATTTTATTGCACTGTCTGGAGCCCGCTGTAACCTGTATCTGACAATAAAGTTTGACTTTGACAACACAGAAGTACAAATGATATAACAACGATACACAATAAGTAAGGCGCAATACAAGTACTACATCAATAACAATATTTAAAGTATACAGTAAGTAACAGGAACTAACAGTACTTAAAAGCTACATTTTTTATTTAAAATACTACTCTACAACTCGAGTCTGTTGGAAATCTGTCATCTCTGGTCACCGACGCAAAATTCTGTTTGAAGTTCCAAACAAGTGCTCCAGTCCATCTCCAGCAGCCGCTACTGCAGCTCAGGCTGCACCCAGGACAGGGCAGCTAGAGACAGCCAGCAGGAGCATCACAGGGCCCTGACTGGCTGAAAGACAGAAATGGATGACAGCACTTCTCTGGATCAGTCAGTTACTCAGAGACACACCAGATCATCTTTCTCTTCCCCTGCTGCATCCACCCTACCCCCACCCGGCAGAGAGAGGGAGGGAGGGAGAGGGGGAAAAGGGATAGAGGGAGGGAGGGATAGAGAGGAGAAAGAGCTGGAGAGAGGGTAGAGAGAGAAGAGAAGGGAGGAAGGAGAGAGAGAGTGAGGGAGGGAGAGAGAGAGATACGAGTGGGGGTTGGTGGATATTGATTGTTTCCATTGTGGTATAATTGCAATTAAAGGTTGCAAATAGCCCTGTGGATCAGTTTCACGGCTGTCACCCGCTACGATGCATGGGAGCATTGATGTGCCGCAGCACGCCCAGACAACTAGCAGGAAAACCGCTAATGGTACATTTAGGATCCCTACGGACACTGTGTGGTTTAGTGTCATAGTGTGCAATAACTTAGCATTTCCACACAGTATTTATCAAAGGAGCTTTAGACAATAAATGGCCGCATAGAGCTGAGATAGCATAGCACCTTTACCGTCTGTATCAAAGGCAAGTCTGATGAAGGTCATTTGATAATATGATATATCATATCATATCAATATCATATCATGTGTTGTTTGGGAACTGTTGAGGAAATTGTTGTGCTACTCACTCACCACATTGCACTGTTTTATGAAGGCTTTTACTGACAATTAAGTGGTTCAAGGGAGAATATCTTTCATTTGAAATAACAGTTTTCACTGCAATAGTTGGTGCTCTCAAAATTCTATGTTTCCAATACAGAATGTATTGAGTTACTGTTTGTCGGTGACATTCTTTTGGATTCCTTAGAATAGAATAGGATCGAATGTAACTTGATTGACCGTCCAAGGATCACAGTCACAGTCAGATTGACCATCCAAGGATCACAGTCACAGACAGATTGACCATCCAAGGATCACAGTCACAGTCAGATTGACCATCCAAGGATCACAGTCACAGTGAGATTGACCATCCAAGGATCACAGTCAGATCCATTGAAGGTTAATCAATGGGTTCTAATCCTGGTTGAAGGCGGCCTGCGTCATTGCTTATTCTTGTCGTTTATTCTTGAACCTTTATCTACCCAGGAAGTCTCATATACATACAGTACCAGTCAAACGTTTGGACACACCTTGCCAAGAGGTGGCTACTTTGAAGAATCTAAAATATAAAACATATTCAGTTTTTTTAACACTTTTTTGTTTACTACATAATTCCATATGTGTTCCTTCGTAGTTTTGATGTCTTCAATATTAATCTACAATGTAGAAAATAATAACAAATAAAGAAAAACCATTGAATGAGAAGGTGTGTCCAAACTTTTGACTGGTACTGTATATGTGTGTAAGTGTAGTTGGCATATAGTCAAAGCCTAAAGTATAGCAAACATTTCTGTAGTCCTCTTCAAACTCTCAGACAGTGAGGCGCACTCAATGGTAAAGGAAAACAACCCCAGTCCTGTTTGTGGGATAGAGTTTGTGAGTTCTCAGCTATCTGATGGCTCCACTGGCTCCAACATCTATTGGGACACGCAGCCTGCTGGCTCGGCATGGGATGACGCTACAGTGGATATGAGAGACTCTTTCACACTGAAAGGCTGACTGACCGAAGAGAAACAGCTGGGAGGTGATGGGGAAATAATGTGTCCTGTTGATGTAGAAATCTAGTCACTGTGTACTGGGAAGTGTTGAGAGGTTCAGACGTTGTTCAACCAGGAGGCTCCATTGAGGGAAAGGTAGACTGGTAGGCTCTATCGTATTCATTTGGTTGTATTTTATAGCATTGTACAACTTAAATGTGTACTCACCCTCAGTTTGAACAAATAATTAGCAGATGTAATGAAAACTATTTCTGTGTCAAATTCACAATCACAATCAATTTAATTATAATAACCTGACACACCTACAAGACAGCTGCCCTTACATGGAGATAATGAGGTAAATTAGTTTGCTCAAACTGTTCACTCCAGACACAGTCACTTTGGCATAGTGTTTGCACTGTGATAACCTCTCTAGACCTCATATCACAAGTCTAATCAACGCATCCCATTAATTATTTCGAACCTCAATTTCCTGTCTCGCGTTCCACATCTTTATGGGAACCGAATTGAGTGTTCATTAACGGGCGACGCTGTATCACGAACAAACATCTTTAATTAAAACATCCACGGTTCTTCCTCTCTTTGATCTTCCACAATTTGAGTTTGTTATTCCCCCTGGAAGAAGGAGGAGTTATTGGATCAAAACAGGAGAGGGGCCGCAAATTCCATGAGAAAGTTGGAACCCTGGTGTTCCCAAGATTCTAGAACAGCGCTTTAAGAAACCTTTCCCTGTGTCACAGTGCTGGCTCAATTACCAGGCGGTACGGGTATCTTTTTAATAGGATGATAAGGGATTCATAATCCAAAATGCAGCCACTTTTAATGACTTTCCCTCTAATTAACAACATATATAAAGGACTGTCGCATTTGAGACCTCCCTTTTGTCCAGAGCTCCATTGTGTGCAGCTATCAGTACTCTGGCTCGGTAAGAACTGGTAAACGGCTAGTGAAAGAGTTGTAATGTTCTTTTCCCAAATAGACTTGGGTTGAGAAGGAGCTAATCCACCAAAGTCAATGTCAAAGAGTTCACATTTACGCCTTCATACTGAATTGAGAGATATCAACTTGGACTCAAAGTTCTTACACAGAGAGTTTGACTGTGTCATGTGGAGTTACAATATATATACAGTAGGCCTATGGGTATCATCGCACTACACAACGGTGCACTTTGGATTGTCTTGAACAGTGATACTCGATCCTGGTCCCGGAGAGCTGCAGTGGGTTTTGTCCCGGCCTAGTGCTATCACACCTGACTGAACGAATCAAGTCATCTTCAAGACCTTGATGAGCTGAATCGGGTGTGTCACTGCTAAGCTGGGACAAAATCCCAGTTGTGTTTTCTTTTTTATTTATAAGAGTGTGGATTGTAACTTAGTGAGAGAAAGAGGGACCCAACTGTGGTATGTAGTTTGCTAATTCATGTGGTACTACTCAGCTATAACTATGTTTTTCACTGTACAAACGTATTTAGTGTGAACTTGTATCATTTGTTTTGTTGTGTTTTAGCCCCACCTAGTGAGTGTCTGTATTAGCAATGTGTTGATTCTGTGGACACCGCCACAAGTGTGAAGTGTCTTTCGGCACCTTATTCATATGAATGGTTAAGGTCATAAATTCTTGCAAGGTAAAGCATTCTATGTGTTTTTTTAGGTTTGGAGATTGAGATCAGATATGACAATTATTCATATCACACAGGTACACAATGTCTCCATGATCAACACGTCTTATCGTAGGAGGACCACAATGGAAATATGCCCTTGACTTTAATGTGTGTCAAATCACCGTAACTGAACGAAACCTATCCAGTGGAACTACTGCAGCTGTCTTTCCTAGAAAAGACAGGGGGGAGTGTTTTGACTAATTCAAACATGGCACCTGAATCCATAGTAAATCGGAGGAATCAGAAAATTCCATGTACTGTACTGTAACGTATGTGTAAGCGTTATCCTGGTGATAACTGGCGAGACAGACCAGGTGGGTACCTGCTGAACAAACAGCTGACAGTGTTCTGGGCAGTGGCGTGGTATAGCGAGGGTCTACTGGGTCTACACTATGCCAATGTGACTGTGTCTGGAGTGAACAGTTTGAGCAACTAGTATCACAACAGGAAGATTTTGTACAGAAAACTACTACTTCTGTTGTCCACCCTCGCAGCCCTGGTTAAGAAGTGACACTGCCTAAACACATATTCTTTCTCTCTCTCTCTCCTCTCTCTCTGTCTCTCCTGTCTCTCTCTCTCTCTCTCTCTGAGATTTCTAGAAATGGTAGGCATACGGAAGTTATCTATTCAGCATAGAAGAAAAGGTCCCCCTAACAAAGACTGACAGAATGTGTCATGTTCTGTCGGAGTGAAACAGTATGTCCGTGACCTGTAACCCCATGTGTGTGTGTGTGTGTGTGTGTGTGTGTGTGTGTGTGTAGTGCTGTCTGAGGAGTGTTTTCCCCCAGCCTAGGTACCTGGAAGATGCTGCTGAGTAGAGAGTGGTTGGGGCGAGGAGGTCAGTGCCCTCCTGCCCTGGCAGGTATGATATAGGCCATTCAGCAGACACATTTACACAGACCCACACATTCATTTCTCATTCCAATGCCATGCAATATGATGAGCCTGTCCAACGATTTCTGCCTCCACCAGCCTCCCCTGGTATTACAGTCAGTCTATTCAAAGCATGGTAGATGAAAGTAACTGCTCTATTTGGGGTTTGCTAACTGTACTGCGCAATAAGTCTGTGTTATGTTTCACGTCTCATGTTTATTTTCGTTTAGAACGTGCATTTTACACAGGGTCACAACACACCCACAGTATAACAATGGTAAAAGATATGACACAAAATAGGTGAAGTTATGCGTTATGTGAAGCGGTAAAACGACAACAACGAGTGTATATGCGTTTGGAATGTCATTTGGAAGGTTTTGACATCCGATACTCCTCTCCTCCCTCCTGCAGGGCCTGCATACATCATTGTGTTTAACATCCCCCCCTCGTTCTGCTCTCCTCAGATCTCTCTCCAGTACAAGTCTGGCAGCTCCTTCTACCACACCTGCTGAGGCACTCTGATCAGGAGGATGGGAGATGACGGCTGCTCTCTGCGTTGAAAGGTAACATGAAAACACACATCCAGTGCAGTAGGAATCTAGTCACCAATAGAATACCATCATAAAAGATACCAAGGTGAATCCACAGGGTGTGAGTGAAATCCCCAAGTACAGTCTGTACAGCAGGGGAGGCCGGTGGAGGTGGAAATCGGAGGACGGGCTCATTGTAATGCATGGAATGGAATGGAATGAGGAATGGTATCTACTGTACCATTCCTCATTTCATTCCATGCATTACACTCAGCCTTTTTCCATTCCATGTATTACAATGAGCCCGTCCTCTGATTTCCGGATCCACCAGCCTCCAACGGGAAAAGCCTTTGTACTAAGAACTAACACATTGGCAAGAAAAACAAAATCAAACCATTGATATGTTGTGACTGACAGACTGTGGACATTCCCTGAACACAGTCCTGATAATGCTTCATTCTGGGTGACTCTGGTGGCCCCCCCTGAGTGGATGGCCACCGTCTTCAACCGCGTTTCTGCCTACATCAGCTGGATGAACGGGGTAAGTATTGTAGACACACTGGGGGTGGGGGTGGGGGGGCTGTATTCTGTCATAAAATATAACATTGAAATGAAAAGGAAGTTGTTGGACTATTGACCGTATTTTGAGTTCATATTTTAGTATGTACTGGATGTAGTTGTGTGTATTCCAGTGTGTATTCCAGTACATTTGGACAGGTCGGTATTGCAAAACAGAATGTCTTCCCAACAACCTTGAGGCAATGTAACAAATCAATAGCTGACTTCTTCATCTTTCTGTTTCAGATCATGGGTTGAAAAGGATCTTCGCAGAGGCAGTAATCCAGACACGGTTCTGGATCCACGGTTCTGGAACTCACACACAGCTTCCCCATTCTGACATCTTTGGTTGCTTTGTATTGAACAACAAAAAAACTGTATCAATCTACTCTCGACTCAACTTTTTCCACACATTTCCCCTCACTTGTTTAATTCAGTTGGTCAATCTTATCATGACTACAAGGAAATGTAGAGTTCTGTCATTTTATAATAAGGTGAATCTACAGTATTTGCAGTGTCTACAGAAAGTAGAGCATGTCGTGCAGAGTATCAACAGAATGTAGTGTAGACTGATGGCATGAGAATGTGGAAGGCAGTCTTAGAGATTGTCATTGACTTACATCAGGTTTCGTCATTCTAGCGTGACCCGGATTCGCCTGAAGTGCTGTCACATTATGCAAGATTGGGATTCCAGAATCCACACAAAATAGAACCCACTTAAACACAGTAGTCAGTGCAACAGACCATGAGTTCCATTCTAAGAATGTGCCTTTGGGAGATGTTAACCTTTTATTTCACTAGTAGTATCCCATTGGTATCTAGTCATCTATTTTACAAGTGAGATGTCATGTCAAGGAAGCTGAAGAATCAGTAGCGCGCGACACTAACAGAAGAGTTGTGAAACATAATTTCCCTGGAGGAGGAAAATAAACAATTCCATGCTAACACTAAGCTGGGGACAGTTGCAGCCATTAAAAATAGTCTCCTTTTTTCCACAATACATAATAAGATTTTTTGGGACTTAACTAAGTTATTCTCTTTTACGAGTATCTAACTCTCATTAAGAAGGTACAATCGTTCTTGCAATTGTACTGGCCACACACTGTACATTACAGACATTCCTCACATAGGCTATTTCCTATGACAGACATTCTACCAGTCTCTAGTGGCGTGCTATGGGCCACGGCCTGCCTTGTGCTGACGACACACAGCTGTCCTAAAGAGTTCCAGTGAGAGATCCTTTTCATCCTCATGCCATTACAATAAGCCCCCCCTGCCAACCGAAGCAAGCACTGACCTCATTGGTTGTTCTATAAACTAAGGTATGGTTAACATATAGAAGCATCTAGAAATCTATCAAAATGTAAGTTATAAAATAAACATACTGTATTCTGTATTCATTAAGGAGCCTACAGTACAGTAAGAAGAGAGCAAAGAATAATGCATAACATGTACAGTACGCTGCTCTGAGGAAAGCATGAGACTGAAACAAGTATTATGGTCCTAGTTAAGCACCCTTTTTCCCCTCTCCGTTTTTCAACCTGGGATGTAGCGTGTATCTTGTTCTGTGGCACTCAATGCACTCTCAATGAGTCAGCATTGCCCCAGCAGAACTGTGCTACACACACACACATGCGCGCGCACCCACGCACACACACACACACACACACACATACTGTACACACACACACGCACACACACACATACTGTACACACACACACACACACGGTTACATGAAACAAACACAGGTAAGATCACAGACATACTGTTTCACTCCGACAGAACATGACACATCACACATCATACATCACACACACACACACGATCCTGGTTGCTCTCACAAAATGAGTGTGTTAAGACTAGCTAGGCTAGATAGGTACAGAGCACAGGTTAGACGGTACATTATCACATCTCGTACTCCACACCTGGCGAAGGAGTCAGGTGAGGTCAGGACCCAGGGCGGAAGTAGCGATGACGGGACGCTTAAGACGTCAGTGGGCTGTGCCAAGTGGGGGTTAGTGTGAACGCCGCGACCAGAAAGAGCCGTCCGGGAAAGTGGGATTACTTTTCATATCTTAAATTGGACAAAGACTTTGGGATTCTTTTGCATGTTATGTATTATCATTTGTCACCCTGTGAACAAACAGCCGTGCTGCTGTGTCCCTCAATATCATTTCTTGGAGTGGTTTATTTTTTTTCTGGGATAGTCACACTGTGAAGTGTCCTGGAGGGTAAGAACGTTTTTCAAGCCTTGTCATCCTAGTTGAGCACCTATTTTCCCATTCCATTTGTCAAGCTGGGCTGTAGTGCGTTGGTTATATATCTTGTTCTAATGTACTCAATGCAGTCTGAGTCAGCATCACCTCAGCAGATTAGTGAACCATTCATAATATACACATTCATGTATATTGTGGATTAAATACCGTAGAGCAGTTTATTTATTTATATTGATTATATATTCTGATGATTTTATTCAAATTTTTCACGAAAAATGACAATGTCAGAGAATATGGCAACACAATAATGTTAGAAAACCGATTATTATGATAATACAGTTATTTAGTTGATAGATGAACAACTTTGCCTGACCCATTGGCATGGCTGAGTACCCCCTACCTGGTGCCGTTTCCCCTACATACAATATTGCAGTTTAGGTTAGAAGGATATGATTCATATTTACATATTCAAAATGATCATAGGCCTACTATTAAATGATTAGACTTAAGCTACAGCATTTGAGCACATGCCAGGGAATTCTACAGAATTCTGAAGTTTCTGTTTAACTCATAGCAAAACGCCATGATATTGTAATTCAAACATTGAGTATTGTATCTCACACTGTGCTTGCTTGTATGACACAGATCATTTGTTTCAGACTATTTGGGCCACGTATATCAAACATTGGGTCCTGTGTGGCTCAGTGGGGAGAGCATTCGCTAGCAACGCTAAGTTTGTGGGTGCAATCCCTGCTGGGATCATCCTCTATTCTAAAGATGTACGCACTCAAGTAAGTCGCTTTGGATAAAAGAGTCTTCTAAACGGCATATGGTATATGACTACACATAACATATATTCCCAACCTACTGCGCAGTATAGCTGAACCCACACACAAGGATAAAGGTTGCCCTTGGTCACAGTAGATAAGTGTGAGAGGGAACACACCTGGGTTACACATTCTACCAGTCTCTAGTGGCGTGCTACGGGCCGTGGCCTGCCTTCTGCTGACTCCACACAACTGTCCTAAAGAGTTCCAGTGAGAGAGCTGCAGTAAGCACAGTCAGTCATTCCCATGTTGTGCCCCAGGCACTCTGGCTTTAAGACCACACTTTTCTGTCCTCTATCAATAGCATCCCTAACAGTGGGTCATCGCGTGGTACGGTAAATAGTCTCCCTCTTCCTCCTTCATTCTTCAATCTTGACCCCTCAAACAGGAACATCCTGTCCTCGTGTTCATCAACAAGATAGGATGGCATTATTCCAGGCTAATATGGTCAACATGACATTTGAAGGATTCCTGCTAAATGCTAAATGGCCTATGGCTATTTACATCACATCTGCTAAATGGCCTATGGCTATTTACAGTACATGTACAAGTACATTCCCAACCTACCGTATAGCCTAACCCTACACACCTTATGATAAAGATTGGCCTTGGTCACAGTAGATAAGTGTGAGGGGAAACACACCTGGGTTACAGGTGAAGGAACCGTCAGCTAGAGTACACGGCACACTACACCACAGATAGGGAATGACTAAGAGGACAAGTTCGACCTGCAGAACACGAACCCTGACCCTCACCCTAACCCGCAGGTGGGGCGTGTCCCCTTAGTCTTTCCCATTACAGATAGGTCATACCACACTTCCCATAGGCTACACAGGTCAGTCAGTTCTTATAGCCCAAGGGAGGCTGACAGAGGTAGAAATCAGAGGACAGGCTCATTGTAATGTACGGACAGGTGTTTGATACCATTCCTCATTCCATTTCATGCATTACAATGAGCCCGTCCTCTGATTTCTACCTCCACCAGCCTCCCCTGCTACAGGCCTAGAGTAGACAAGCCAGGCCGAGATGCAGTGTCCTCATCAGACAGCCCTGTCACCCTGCCAAAACTAGACATGCTGAGGTTTCTCCTACTGACGGCTCTTGTGGTGCTGGGTAAGTTGTTCTGTTCTGTCTCTGGGATTCTCCAGGTTCACCCTGAGACAGGGATTTGGAAGAGATATTCTCAAGGGCAGACATTGTCATAAGTGACAATGGCAGGTAGGACACAGAAAATGTCATGCAGATTTTAACTCTAAAAAAGGAAGCTATACTTATTGTAATCCTCACTCAATCAATCACTCACTGGCTGGCTGGCTCACTCACTCATAATATATGCTATTTAGGAGATATAAACACCCCAAATTACTTAAAGTATAGTGACTGCACACATTTCTTTTTCTGATAGTCCCGTGGGAATTGAACCCCCACGCAGGACCACTCACTGACATGTTTTCATCGCTGTCTGTCTGTATTGTGTGTCGTGCTTGCAGAAGAGGATCCTCAGTCTCGCTACATAGAGAATGTGGAGGAGAGTCGTAGGTGGCTAAGTGGCCAAACCCAACTCATGCCCTTGCCAGGTAAACCAGATCAAACTCTTTCACTGTTTCACAGAGACCCATCTATGGTCTGTTCATAACATAGGACCGGTTTCTGGGATCCAGATCAAGCCGGTTTCTGGACTGAAAAGCATGATTAGATTTGGTTTGATTGTCATTTCCACAGCTCATACATTGACATAAAGCTGGGGTGACAAAACAGAAAAATATATGGACTCACAGGCCAAACAATATTAACCGCGGCAGTTTTCAATCAGTTACACTGAAGAAAAACTGTGTTTTTAGACCAAAATAACTATACAACACTACTGAACAGTTTACCTGATGACATTACAGTAGTTTATTGATGTGCTCACATATTACAGTAGGCATTTCTGTATTAATACAATAAAACTTTTTAAAACTCTCATTCAAAAAGCAGTGCAAAATAAAAAAACTGGGTGCAAAATAAGAACAGGAGAAAAGATCAAGAAAGGGACAAGGTAGTCTCCAACACTCCACCACAACTCTCCAGCAGCCCTGAGCGACTCTTTCTTGCGAGTATCCGGTCCTTCAGGTCATTCTTGTGAATAGGTCTTTCAGGATGCTGAAGAGGCAAACAAAAAAAAGACAGAATATATAGAGTTACAGAAGTTCTAATACAAAGATAGAAACAGATAGTGTGTGTGTCAGTGGTAGTCCATTAAGGTATTGCCGGTGCTCCATAAGTTCAACAATGTAAGGCTAACGAACAGACTCATCATTCTTGCTGCGTCGCGCTTCATCAGAGGAAACCTGGCCTTTTCCAAAACTCTGTAGGGGGAGAAGCTGATGTCGACTCTTCAGAGAATCGTCGCATTGGATCTCAATAACCTCCAATTGCATGCTCATCGATTTCTGCCGCGTCAATCGAGAAGGGGAACGTGAAGAGCTTGACGTCTTTCTCAATGGCAGCGCTGATTGAATTCTGTCAGAAGAGATGTGATCACAGACACATTTCACCTTTTTTTGCAGAAAGGTTGGCATTTGCGAAAGCGGCCTTAAGTTCCAACAGTGTGGGGAAGTGCGCTACATTGAAGTTGCGTAGTTGTGTCTTGAAGAGACGGAGATTCACACAGAACACTTTCAGGTGTGCGTACAGTTGAGGTCTTTGCCTTGCAGGTTCATGTTCAGTGTGTTTAGTTGGCTCGTCAGATCAACTAAAAAAGCCAGGTCTGCCTCAACAACTTCGCATCTCAACAACCGAGGGTCACTCAGTTCATGAAGAGGTCGTTCTTCCTCTTTCAAAAACTGGTCAATTTCACATCTCAGTGAATAAAACCGCTGCAGTACAGAGCCGCGACTGAGCCATCGCACATCTGAGTAGTAGATTACATCTCCGTATTCAGCATCGACTTCAGATAGGAAAGCCTGGAATTGTCTGAGAGTGCTCGTGCTCGAAATAGGTTGATATGTTTTCACCACAACGTTCATCACATCACCGGTTGTGGGTTTGCCTTGGCACAGAGTGCCTCCTGGTGGATAATATGTGGTCCTCTGTGGCTCAGTTGGTAGAGTATGGCGCTAACAACGCTTAGGTTGTGGGTTTGATTCCTGCTGGGACCATATATACTGAAATGTATGCACTCACTGCAATGTAAGTCGCTTTGGATAAAAGCGTCAGCTAAATGGCATATATTATCAGCAAAATGGCATATATTATAATAGAGTGCATTTTAACAGCCTCACCTCCACTGTCGTGAACCTTCCTGCACACCATAGAAGCCATCACATTCCGCTCGCCTGTCATTGCTGGAGCCTCATCCCGTTGTAGCTCCACACAGAGTGTCCCAAGGCAGTTTCATGTCATCGATCGCAGCGGATACAGATTAAAAAATGTGCTTACCCGTCGTGGTGCCCTTTAGACTCCTAAGATCAAGCAGCTCCTCGGTGATGCAAAAGTTGAAGTCAACTCCCCGCAAAAAATTAACAGCTGGGCTGTGTCCGTAGCATCTGTGCTCTCGTCACATGCAATCGAGTAAAAATGAAATGCACTAGCTTTGCCTGACACTTGCTGTTTTAAGTTAGCTGACTTGAGTTTTCTCTGGGCACATTATCCAGGCAACTTTAGTGAGGCACTCTTTAATAAAGTTACTATCCGAGAAGGGTTGTCCGTGCTGGGCGATGAGCTGAGCTACCTCGTAGCTAGCCATTGTGGCATTTTCCTGTACTTTGTTGGCACGAAAACAATACTGCTGTTGAGCTAACAGGCTAGCTGACTGATGTTTCGTTTCGTAGTGCCTTCGAACATTATACGTTTTCATCACTGCAACAGATTCCATGCAAATCAAACAAATACACTTCCCTTTGACTTCCGTGAAAAAGTATTCATTTTCCCACTGTATCTTAAATGGTTTCGCACTCCCTTGCTATTCTCCGTCTTTTCGGTTCCGCCATGTTTAATCAACTGAGGTAAACGTACTTTTTTTTTTTAAACTGAGGTAAAAGTTTTCATCGATGAGCAATCATTGCAATGGTCGGTCTAGTAGTTGTTCAAAAATGACCCCTAGTGTTGAAACTAAGAAGTGCAATGTACATACAATGCAATTTATTATTAGAGACTATTTTCTAAGGGGCCATATTCCATTTCATTTTTAAAATTCATGCCGGGCCACTTAAAAACGGGCAACGGGCCGCAGTTTGGTGTCATGGCTGACATAAAGAGACCAGCAAACACATCACCTAGACTGTAGACATTTACAGGATTCCATACTTTCATACACTCAAGACAGCAGTTACTGTAACCAGACAGAAGACTAAAACAGCACATAACACAGTGATAGGTAGGTAGTCCATTCAGCTGTTGAGATGATCTCCACTGAAAGTGCTTTTTACTCCAGGTGTACAGTAGGCTCAGTGGAGGCTGGTGGAGGATGGGCTCATTGTAATGCACTGAATGGAATAAGGAACGGTATCAAACACGTATTTGATTCCTCGTTCCATTCTGTGCATTACAATGAGCCTGTCCTCTGTTTTCTACCTCCACCAGCCTCCCCTAGGTCCCAGCCTCCCCTTGGGTCCAACCGCATAGATTCAGTACTGCATGCATATGAGCAGTGGTGGAAATGTAACAAATTCATTAGAGGAACCATGGCAAATTAAATGCTGGAACTGGAATGATGATATTTTAACACCAACAAGTTCACTCTAGGAACCAGGTTCTCATGTGTTCCTCCCTATTTCCACCACTGCATATGAGATACTCCTGGTTGAGGTGCCAATGGCATATGCCCTGCGTTGCTGCCAAGCTAGCTCTTGTTTGGACATGGTTCAGTTCAGGAAACACGCTGTTCCTTCCTCTGCTCTCCTCAGATCTCTCTCCAGTTCAAGTCTGGCAGTTCCCTCCACCACACCTGCGGAGGCACTCTGATCAGGAGAGGATGGGTGATGATGGCTGCTCACTGCGTGGATAGGTAATGGTAACAGTAGGGGAGAGACTTAGCCCCAACACCTGTTAGTGGTAGCTGTTTCATACCAGATTTTTGACATATCCCTGGTATGAAACAGCGACCATTAACGGCTGTTGGAGCTATGAGAGACCTGCAGACGTGGGAGATTGGATGATACAGGATTAGTGGCGGTGGTGTAAATTAATTCATGTTGTTGGTTTATTGTAGGAGGAATGTGTGACATGTCTTGTGTCTACACAAGTAAAAGATGACTCATCCTTAAATAGGCATAGGCATGAATGAGGAGTTACACAGAAGAAAGAAACAAGTTTCTTGAATCTCCATTCACCAACGTGTGTGTGTGTGTGTGTGTTTGCATGTGTGTCCGTGCGCTTCCGTGTGTGTGTGTGTGTCTGTGTGTGTGTGTCTGTGTGTGCGTGCGTGCATGTGTGTGTGTGTAGTTGTTGGGGATCACATCTCTCAGCATGAGGGGAAGGAGCGGTACATCTCAGTCAGCCGTGTGTACATCCACCCCAACTGGAACTCCAACTGTGTTGCCAATGGGTCAGTGGAAGAAAAATCACATTTATCTGTGTTAATTAATCAGTTAGTTGATTCATTTACAGTATAATCAATGAACTGGAATAATCTCATTTATCAGTGTAATCATGAATTAATCAGTTAGTTGATTAATGCATAATCAATTAACAATCACATATATGGGCCAGTCAGTGGAAAAACCTGTATTATTTGATTAGTTAATTGATTTGCCGAGGTCATTGTATTTGTTTCCAATATTCCCGAAAAGGAGGTTATCGTGAACACTCCCTGACTAATAGACCTCAAGCCGAATTACAATCCATTTTCACAATTTGTTATGCCTGATTAATCACATTTGTCTATTAAAAACGTAAACCTCTGAATTAAATCAGTTCCCTTGAGTCGATGACAAATGAATGCAAAAATATTGCTTTAATTATTATATTCTTCTTATCAAGGTCTGTAAGAACCAGAGGAGGGTTATTTCGGGTATATCCTCATCTCACTTTGATCCATCTCTCTACCACTCTTCAGGTATGACAGTGCCCTGCTACGTCTGTCCTCCGAGGCCATCCTCAACTCCTACATCCAGATGGGTGCTCTGCCTGCCTCTGGTCAGGTCCTGCCCCACAACAACCTCTGTTACATCACCGGCTGGGGTCGCACCCAGAGTGAGTTACATACTACTTCTACTGGACTGTAGTACTCAGAATGTTGCACTTACTCAACTATACAGTAGTACCCAGAATGCTACATCTACTGAACTATAGTATTATTAATTATTTACAGAGTTATAAAGACAAGTGGATGCAATCCTCTAAATTAACTGTGATTATACACATCCAGAGTGTATTTACATATTTAAAATACAGAGTTGTACAACAATACACAAATTGTTACACACACCCCTGTGAGTGAATGCATTGAGTTGTATGGTCAGACTTTGCCCCCTGGTGGAGGCTAAGGGTCATTAAACAGGAATCAGTGGAATCAGCCAGAGCCCCCGTTAAGTTTTCCTTTCCAGTGAATGAAGGCCTACTACTAACTGAACAGTTCCTAAAGATCTGCTGTATTAAGACTTGTACCTATTCATTCTTAACTGATGGTGGTCTCATACAAATCATCTAAAACTGTATGTTATTATTATTAACTGCCACTCATTAACTGCCATCATGTGTTGTACTCAGTAGTAATTGCTCATATAGTGTACCTGTTGCTAATCAATGCTCCTCCTACCACAGATCATGGATTGAGAAGCAACCAATAAGACTGCAGTGGTGAGTGTCTAACATCAACAAAGACTGACTGATCTCCTCTCCACATAGGATCTATTGGTTCTACTGTAAATAAACATTTAAATGAACAGATATCTACTGACTATACATTGTACATTGATGTTAGGCCTAACACCATCGCGATACATTTGCAATTTGAAATCCCATTTGAAATTACAATCAAACACTTTAGAAATCCCATGTGAGAAAAGAAACGTAGGTACACATTGAACGAAAACATAAACAATTCTGTAATTGATCATCTCTTCAACAATTTAGACATATTCAGAGTCATAACATAAAAATCACTTTAGTGAATTTGAAGTAATGAAGAATAAGTTAAACGGTACACACAATGTTGGGAAAGAATCTATACCATAAAATAGTCAGGGAAAAAAGACATACTTTCTTATTTACATTTGAGCAATACAGTATTTACAGTAAGTCCCATGCTGATGTCTTCTAGAAAGATGAACAGTGAGCTGTAGTCTACAGTTTCCCTCACACTCCTTTATCAACAGTTTGGCCACTGAGGGGACAGAATTCTATTGGCACATAGGGCACATCATTAGAATCATACTTAACTGCAAATATGGAGTTTTGTTTGGGTGCCAATGAGACAAAACCCCATAAAGTTAGAGGTGCCCAGAGACGTAGGGCAACTCTCAAGTCTTCCCTCGATCCTCCCCTCAGAACTTCTCCTCCAATGCGTTTCGAGAAGGAAGTGAGGACGTGAGGAATCAAGGAAAGACTTTTGAGATTTGACTTTATAGTGTGTTGTAGACCCCTTAGTATTGACTGAGCCCATACAGCAAAATGAGGATCAAAATGAAGTTGTTGCAAAACGCAATATCCACCATTTAAAAAAAAAAATATATAAACATTTCTCTTTTTTAAAATGATTGCTGTCATGACATAAACTCTGTATGTATGATACATTTTGAAAGGACAGTAGCTATGTTACTTAGATAATAATCATATTCTTGAAGTTGTAATCAATCTTGATTATTACGATTTTGTATGATAAATACATGGTAACATTTAGCAACATGTATCCAATGTAATGGATCACCTACGCACAGCAAAGTCAAAGGGTTTCTCTAATGTGATACACATAATCACCCTCATCGAGGTGAAAGGTTCAGCTGTTTTTGTCCATCCATATCATGTCATCAATCAATCTCTTTTTTTCTTCCAATGACATATGTCGAATTTCTGCATGTCATTGTCAATTACTGCGTGTACATATGTCGAATTTCTCACAAGGGCCACACAGAAGTGTCCTGGGAGTTTGAATTCACCCTGTCTATTGTAGGTGAAGAGGAGGGTGTAAATACTGTATGAGAGAAGAGCTCAGAAATGTCAGGCAGAGAAATCTTGAATGGGAGTCATAGGACTAGACATGCATACTGTACATCTTGGCCTTGTTTCCTTACATACGGCAAGGAATCTAAACCTAATGAATCAGCTATGTCATCTACCCTGAACTAATGCCACATTTCAATGAAATTCCATTCCATTCCAAATCTGGCTCCCAGTGCGGCATTAGTTTGGGGTTTACGACGTAACTGACCCTTCCTTCTGTTTAGATTCCTGTAGTAGTGGTAGCGGTAGGGTGGTGACAGCTCACACCATGCCCTCCACAGTCTCCAGCTTGGGGGGCTCCACCTCCGGCGGCCTCTCCTTCTCGGTGCACAGCAGCTGGTACTCCTGAAGGAGCTTCACCACCTCCTCATGGCCAAACTGCATGGCATCATCCTGGGGAAGGCTGCCCCACCTGGGGAGAGATGAGGGGGATGAGGAGAGGATGAGGAGGGGATGAGGAGAGGGGAATGAGGAGAGGAGAGGGGAGGATAGTATAGTACCTTACAGGTACACACTTGTTTTCCAGCCTACCACTGCAAAAATATGTTCTCTCAATTGAAAAATAAAGTTATTGTATATTATCCACTTCCACAAAGCTGAAAACTGAGTGAATGAGCATCTGGCTGATAGAAATAATGAGGGAGCAGAAGAGAGAAATATAATTTCCTGTAAATGAAAGATGTCAAGGTGAGGCAGTGAGAGAGTGGAGATGGTTGAAGATGCTGTTTTTCCTCTTACCTGTCTTTCACAAAAGGGTTGACTTTGCAGATGGCGGTCAGGAACCGAACAACCTCCACATGACCTGAACACAACCACAAAGTCACTCTATAGACTCTGATGAATGAACATGAACATTATAATAATCACCATGAACATCTCAGAACCAGATTAAACCTAAACATGTATGTACCAATCCCAGACCGCCCCTTTAATAAGGGTCTGAAAAAGCAGGCCACAATAAGAAGGACAGAGCAACCAGTGGTCCTCACCCTCTGCAGCAGCCACATGAAGAGCTGTTCTAGAGTCGTAGTCCTTCAGCTCCATGTCCATGGACGACAGAGCAAACCTGACAGGCAAGAGAAGGAGACAGCATCAAATATACCTCACATCATATGGGTGTCAGATTGGAGGGGGTATGAAAAGCACAGAGCGTATGTGTTGAAACTAAAACAAGAACTAAAAGCATACTTGATTTTGAGTAGTACTGTATTAACCCCCAAGGGGTCCATCATTTCCAGCAGCGGATATTCAAAGGACCACATATAAAACCAGACAGTAAACAGTAAACAGTCAGACAGTGCTTTAACGGTACCGTACCTCCTAAGGGCTGACACGTCCCCACTGTAGGCTGCAAACATCAGGTTCACCACAGACTTGTTCTACAAATACACCACAGACACAAATACACCACACACATACCACAGACACAAATACAAATACACCACAGACACAAATACACCACAGACACAAATACACCACAGACACAAATACTATGTTTAGACGGAGTAACCAAAAAACATCATCATCATCCTTCATAGTTCTGACTTTAACAATAACAAACCCTCCTTCCTGTTGCTTTAACATTGCATCATCTTCAAAAAGAATAGGTAAGCTGTCTAGCCATGCAACACTACCTGTCACTTACCATGTCGTCCCCGTACTGCCTGCGAGGGTCCTGCTTCTTAACAAAGTGTCTCAGGTTGTCATAGTTGTGGAAGTTAAACAAGGACACCAGCTCCTAATGCGGAGAGCAAGACAAAAAGAGAGTTGAGAGGATTATTTGAATCTGATAAGCTATATGGGTGTGTAAGTGAGTCCCAGGATAACATTATGTAGTGTATGTTCACTCAAAAGAAAGATATGTTTAAAGATGTCTAATTTCATCATCTATATTATAATATGAAAAACTAATTATTGGATGGCCATAACATTACGTAGTGTATTTTCCCTCTAAACATTTTTAGTAATTGAATCAATTAACATTTATAGTATGGAAAAGTAATGTTTGACCCTGCGTCTCACCTGACAGAAGTCTATTCCCCGGACGCTATTCCCCACCCTGTCTAAGGGAGGAGACCAACACATCACCCCCATGACGTTGGGCACCACCAGCAGCACGGCCCCCGACACCCCAGACTTGGCTGGCAAGCCCACCTAGGACAGGGAGAGAGCAGAGGGATAGAACCAGAAAGATCCAGCCATTGCCTGTGAAGGGTGAGGTGTGGGGGGGGGGTTGAAACAGGATATATGATGCAGTTGATGAACATAGTACTGTATGGGTCAGTTCAATATGTGGTTCATTTTGCATGTTGTGCTTTTATGAATCAGCGAATACTTCTCTTTGACCATACCGTACAGGGCGGGTACAAACACTTTGAAGATAAGCCTGGACTAGCCCGGGACTAGTCCAGGCTTAGAGTGGGTCAGAGAATCCGTCCGCCAACTTCAGTGTGTGTGTCTGTATGCGTGTGTGTCAGGTCCTGTTAGACTAGTGCATTCCAATCCCCTCTCCGATGATGACTCACGTGGAAGGCCATCTGGCCAGAGAAGTCGTACATGCCACAGGAGTGCATCAGACTCAGGGTGTTCCTCACAGCCTCGGCACTCAGGACAACCTCTCCTGTGATTGGACAGATGCCCCCGTTGGCCAGTGTGGCGGCCATGACACTCCCCGACTCACAGGTCACATCGATGGAGCATAGCTGAGGTGGAGGGGGGGGGGGGGGGGGGTGAAGGGCGGGTCAGGTCAGACAGAGGAGATACAGGCCCTTTCTCAAATGTTAGAAACTCGATTCCTAACATCTTCTCCTGTGTCCTCTCCACTCGCTTGCTACTCAACAGTCATTAAAGGAGAAGATGGAGGCTCCTCCCCTTACATATTGTCCTTCAATGCTTTTTGAGAAAGAAGTGGGCCACAGGTGAGAGGGAGAGGAAGTAGTCAAATGTGGCGGATGTCATTGTGTTTGATACCATTCCTCATTCCGTTCCATGCATTACAATGAGCCCGTCTTCTGATTTCTACCTCCACCAGCCTCGCCTGCTGTACAAAAACAGCCAAACATCATATCATGTGTAGTTCACCTGGAAATAGAAGTCCAGCGCATCAATCATGTCTGCTCCACCAGGAAAACACTGGAGATGGAGATCAGTTATGACAATTATTAATATCACACAGGTAGATGTCTTGAATATCAACTTCTCTCACTGTCAGGAGCTATGTTTCAATACTGATTACATTTTGCTGTCTTGTTGTGTGTTCTGTTGTTATTTATGTTATGTGATGGTGAAATGTCCTATTAAAAAAACCAACAGATTCAATTTCCATTTTTCTTTACAACATCAAAGCCCCTTTCTCTCTCTCTCTTTCTTTCTCTCTTCTCCCCCCCATCCCCTTCTCTGTCTCCCCCCTCTCTCTCTCTCTCCCCATCTCTCCACTGACCTTCTTCTCCTTGAGGTAGTATCCGATTGCAAAATTCCTATCGCCTGTTTCTTTTTCTGACTGGAACCTGAGACACACACAAAAAACAAAAGCCTCAATCAATACAATAACATAAATAATGCAGCAAATATTGGAGAAACTGACACTGCTTTAGCACTTTATAACTGCAGATAAATGGACGAGTGGGACATGGCATACACACTTACGTGGCGTTGCTGAAGCCGACATACTCTCCACCTGCCATCTTCTTCACAAAGTCCATCACCTGAGGAGTAATAATATGGACTAATTGACAAACATGTTCAGTATATACCAGCGGAGGCTGGTGGAGGTAGAAATCATGTCCTTGATTTTGAAGAGCATGTCCTCTGGTATGTAGTCTGTCACAGTACATTTACATTTTACATTTATGGCATTTAGCAGACGCCTTTATCCAAAGCGACTTACAACAAATAAATTTGTTTAAGTAAGTGACTATCCAACAGTCATCATAAGACAAAGTAATCAATGCTCACACCAGGGGCCATTGGCAGTCGTAATGCCAGAAGCCAATTAAAAAAATAAATAATAATAATTAATTATGATTATTTATTAACAGTAAAGGTGTCCTGTATGAGTCTGAGTCGATGTGGCTGGTATGGTGTATTGTATTTCAGGGATTGTAAGAAAGAGAGGTGAAGTGAATGACAACACATGAAATCTACTTACATAGTCAAACTTCTCTGCCTTGTTAGCGCCGGGCTGATGAGATAAAGCGACAGGAAAAACAACCACGTAAACAAAAGGCGACCATACAGTACCAATGTGCTTATAAAAGCAACACCACACAAGGGGGTGTGCGAAATCGTGGTTTAACCACGGACTCTGCTGCGGTCAAAGGCGCAGACATGTGGTCTCGTTCGTGTCACACCGCAGGAAGAGAGTGTGTGTGGATGCCGGCTGGTAATACACACCCTGTTGTGCATTTATGCTTACAAATAATCCCATGTGCATTTAGTTTGGTCTGCTACTGGGGGGCAGTGTTCTAAAGGATTGCAGGATACAATACTGTAAATAGAAGGCTATCCATTTGACTATATACTGCCTTTGGAAAGTATTCAGACCCCTTCACTTTTTCCACATTTTGTTGTGTTATAGACTCAATTTAAAATGGTTTGCCATCAATCCACACACAATACCCCAGAATGACAAAGCGAAAACAAGTTTTTTTTTTTAATTTCAGTAAATTTATTAAAATTGAAATCCAGAAATACCTCATGTATATCAGTATTCAGACCCTTTGCTATGAAACTCTTAAAATTAGCTAATATGCAAAAATGTCACCAACAAATCACTCAATAAATTGAATTAAGTCCATCTTAATGCAAGGATAATAACATGTAATTTTTTATAGGGTCTCTGATTTATAGAAATGGTCTGAATACTTATGTACATGAGGTATTTCTGTATTTCAATTTTAATAAATGTACTGAAATGTCAAAAAACATGTTTTCGCTTTGTCATTCTGGGGTATTGTGTGTGAATTGATGGCAAATTATTTTAATTTAATTTAATTTAATTTGTCTATAACACAACAAAATGTGGAAGAAGTGAAGGGGTCTGAATACTTTCCGAAGGCACTGTAAATGATTCCACATGTTGAAGCCCTAACCTCAGCTGACACAAGGTGGTGAAAGACAGGAGGTCATCAGGGGATGCAGCACAGAGCGAGGTTCAAGATCATAATCATGTTGTTAAACTCAGCACGTCAAACACATGTTTTGGGGCATTAGATAATACTAAACTAGGGCTGTAGTCCATTACATTTTTTTTGATGAATCTACCGATACTTTACTGCTCTAGTCCTACATATGTATTCAGATAAGAGCATTCTGTATAGCATTACTGGGGCTCCTTGTAGAGGGTGTGTGTGTGAATGTTACATATGAATACATATGTAGGACTAGGGCTGTAAAGTAAAGTATCGGTAGATTAAACAAATAATAGGTACAAATGTATTAACTCATTTTTAATTTTGTACATGTTTTCCTATTACTTGATTAATCTACCGATACATTCCCGACCTAGTCCTACATATGTATTTAGATAAGAGCATTCTGAATAGCAAGGCATAAGTTGCCTCCACTACCACTTGACTTAGATAGAGCTCAGAGAAGTCTTTATGCTCTGTTCCCTATCAGTTAACCTTTCCTCAGTCTATCTGACTTCTCTCTCTGTCGGAGATAGCACAGACACACACACACACACACACACACACACACACACACACACACACACACACACACACACACACACACACACACACACACACACACACACACACACACACACACACACACACACACACACACACACACACACACACACACACACACACACACACACACACAGACACACAGACACACAGACACAGACCCTCAACAAAGAGCCCCATTAATTGGCTCCTTAATTAATCCTCCTTGCATGGGGAGAGTGAACCCAGCACTGAGACAGGAGGCAGTGGAAGACCAGGGTCAGAGAGAGAGAAGAGACACACTACACTGCTGTACTGTACACGTGGCCAAAGTCTCCCCCAGCCAACAGCATGTTTCAGGGACAAGGTCCACTAAGTCGGTTATGGGGGCAAAGGCTTTCAGGTGACCTGGATTTTGATGCCGTCCCAAAACTTCACATTTGCTTCACCTGCCAAACATTCAGCCAACGGACCTCCAATGGACTTAGGTGGTCTGAGCAGTGGTGACATGCATTTATACTGTATACCACTTTGTTATGAATCTCCAAAAAATGCAAGCATTATTATAGCATTTACTGTACATGAGATTGTATTTATTTATTTCTTTTATTTTTGCATTTTAGCTAAATAAAAGAATTTTGAGAGTGTCATAGCAAAGGGTCTGAATACTTATGTACATGAGGTATTTCTGTATTTCAATTTTAATAAATTTACTGAAATTTCTAAAAACCTGTTTTCACTTTGTCATTCGGGGGTATTGTGTGTGGATTGATGGCAAATTCTTTTTATTTAATCCATTTTAAATTGAGTCAGAAACACAACAAAATGTGGAAAAAGTGAAGGGGTCTGAATACTTTCTGAAGGCACTGTAGAGGGTACAGGCTCCATACAGGTGTGTATGGAGATGGTCCAGTATGAGGATAGATGTAGAGGAGATTTGTTGTACACAAATACAATCAGTGCATCAGAAAGTCTTGTTTTGAAACTGCACTACAGTGACACAGAGAGTGACACTACAGAGCCAGGTTATCTTGACCGCGGTGTCAGTGACTTGATGCAGTGACGTGAGCAGACTATTGAGAGAGGTGGTTTTATGGGCCGATTGAGCGTCAACATGCAAGGCCAAGCATGGGCGTCTGTTTACTAAATGGCTTAAATGTAAATGTAAAACCATGTTTACCTTGATAAGAGAACTGATGACAATGGCACCTGCATTCACCATGGGGTTGTGGGGTTTGTCTAAGGGAAAGAAAACAAGTCGGTTGGTTATCAGCTGTGAAGCTTGCGTTGGTTCAGGCAGGGCACTCTAGGTGACGGACAGCTGATTCACCTGGATGCTAAAACATCACATGTTCAGGGACAAGGCTGAAAAGCAGCCGGGTTTGCAACACTCCACCATGATTAAACAGTGTGACGCCACTGACTATGAGTAATCCTTGTTGGTCGTCCCACCCACCCACCCACCACCCCACCACCCCACCACCCCAGCCTCCATCCACTAGGTCGCTCTGTATTTAGCCTACCTACGGGGGGGGGGTGGGGGGTGGGGTTGATAAGTCATGGGCTATACAGAGCAGAGCCATCCAATTACGCCAAAGTTAAATGTATTACCATTTTCATTCAAGTTCTGATTAAACTGACATGAGGGTCCTGACTGAAATGTTAATACATTAGACTCAAGGAAGCAGAATGGATAATTTAATGTTTTGAGAGGTGAGTCAGTCTTTCTAGAAATTAGACCAGAACAGGAGATAAAGCTATCATGTTGACTCGATCTTGAGGAACAATATTGTTTCCTCACATGGCCCTGGCTGCACTGGCGGTATCTAATCACTATGTCTGTGCATTTGTGATTGTGAACCCATTTATCGTGTTTTTACATTGTGTACTTGTAAAATGTATGGGCAATGTTTGTGTGGGACAATAAAGCTTTACTGAAATGGATTGAATCTTTCCTCAAAAGAAAGCCACAGTACAAATGAGCCCCAGAAGCAGAGAAAGAGTGGTAAGATGCTAAGTGGGATCCTTGGGATGACCATACCCTAAAAACTAACCCGAACCCTGACAACGGAATTTTCCCCTGTAATCTTGTGAATTTGTTGCTTTCAAAAACGTTCAAAAACTCTCGTTTAACGTATTTTAATGCGGAATGACAATTTTCTAGGAAGTAAACACAGATCTCGCGTTTCGATAGCTATGATGCAGCTGCACCCGAAATGGTGATAGTTCAAGGCGGTATGCATTATGAATTGACCATGCATTATGGATGCATTATGGATTTCGGGTAAACTTCCCCTAACCATAACCCTAACCTTAACCTTAACTGTTTAAAATCTCATCTTCAATGGGTTGACGTCAGAGTCGGCTGTCCCAAGGATCCCACTTAGCATTGACCCAGAGGCAGAGATAGAAGAATGGAATTCCCTTACCAACCTTCCTCATCCAGAGACAGCTTGTTGAACTTGAGCCCGCTGGGCTCCATTCCTACATAGCGATGAACCTTCTCTGTCCCGGCCTCGTGGATGGCAATGGCGTACTCCAGAGGCTTCACACACGACTGCAGGCAGAAAGGCACCTTGGTGTCCCCTACTGAGTGTCTGCACGGGGGGGAGAGATTGAGAGTAGGACAGGGGGGGTGGGAGAGGGAGAGGAGGACAGGGGGGGTGGGAGAGTGTACATTTTAGAGTGTATACATTTCTCCAGCCCCATCCCAGCTGTTAACCGAAACCGCTTTGTTATTGTTTGAATCCCAGATTGCCCCTTTAAGCCACAAACATAGAGGAGTGCGTTTTCCGTAAAACTTCGTAGCACTAAGATTTCCATAGCCTGTGTTTAACCTCTTGGCCAGCTCCACTCACCTCTGTCCGTCCACTGTACACAAAGATACGCCCCAGAGCTCAGGGCTGAACTTGGCCAGGTGGGGAATGTAATCTGCTACCTGAATCCAGAGAAGCAGATGTTCATGTATTACACCACACACACACACATCACACGTTGCCTGACTGTACTTGTACTGTAATGTCATCTCCTGATTTGGAATGAGAGAGCTAGGAGGAGGCAGACAGAGACAGGATGTGAGAGAGAGAGAGAGAGAGAGAGTCAGCTAGGAGGAGACAGAAACAGGATGTGAAAGCTGTACCAGGGTGTGGGTGGGGGGGGGGGGGGGGGGGGGGCAGAGAGACGTACTTGTCCTTGCTCTTGCTTTTGAACGCTGTCAAAGATCTGGTCTATTTTATGCACAAATTTATCAAACTCTGGGATGATGAACTTCTTTCTGAAGGCCTGGATCAGGAGGACGATGTTACCGCCAACGCACCTGGGGATGAGTCAACAACACAGCGATGTTACCTCCAACACACCTGATTGGCCAATAATGATATGAACAATACTCAAACCGAGAGTCATAGAGCATATTTGCTAGGGCATGAATTGCAGCAGAAATCTAGTTGAAGTGAAGGATTCAATATGCTATGAAAGACAATTTGTCATAGACTGCAGAATGTAAACATAAAACAAATCATCATTTTTTGAGACAGGCTGTAATGTTAAGATGGGAGAGAGTCTAATTGCTAATTCGGTTGCTTATTAACCGTAAATACAAGTGAATTACTCTTCAACTTTGTTTACCTTGGGGCAAAACAGTCCATATCCTATTTTACCATTAATTAACTAATGTCTCCAGTTGTTTACATTCTACAGACCCATGGCCTTTCATAGCGATATTGGCTTTTCCCACCAAGCAGTGTTTCAGCTATGAAGACAGGCTATCAGCTATGGAGATTACTTATTTTATCTATTTAAATGAGCAGACTCTGATTCCTGCTAAGGAGTAAAACGCTCAGCCAATTCCAACCTCAGAGGCTGAGTGAGGTTATAGGCTATGCCTCAGTTTTTCACTTTCAGCTAAGACCTCAGGCAGGAAATAAAGCCATGTGTTGGAGGATGATAGGACAGAGCATATATAATTAGCAGTGTGTGCGCACAGAGAATGGAATTTGCATTCTCCCGTAGCTCAACTCTAACTGTGTTTTCCATGATAATTCCAATCAGGAAGCAAGCAACGACGACGACAACAACTAAGTGGGATAGGGGTCACATACTGTAACACACACTGGCCCAATTTCACTGTAGGCCATAGAGTTGGGGCTCCTCTCTCAAAGGCTAGACAGGCGTGTGTGTGTGTGTGTGTGTGTGTGTGTGCGCGTGCTTGTGTGTACGCGCATGCATGCGTGTGTGTGTGTTGCCTGAGGCAGAAAGCAGCTGTCAGCCATCAATCTGACCAGAGCCCTATAGCTATAGCAAGACAAGATTAGGTTCAAATTCATGCTGCACAAGAAGCACATAATGCTTTCATAGTCATAACAGCATAATGCTGTTGAGTCTCAATCTTACTTATACTGACACTACAAAAGACAAGACAGTGTGAGAGAGGCATAGAAAGTAAATGTGTATGTTAGAGAGAGAGAGAGAGAGAGAGAGAGAGAAAGAGATAGGAAGATACAACAGACCCTTGGCGAACGTGGAATGCAGAGAGGACAGACTAAATATAGCCCAGTTCCACCATGACACCTCACGGTAAGAGGAGACAGAAATGTGGTGAGTGTGTGTGAGAGACAGAGACAGGGATCTATCTGACCGGGACGCTGTCCCTAAGCCCAGATCTAGGATCAGTTTACCCTCCCTAAACTCTAACCTTAAAGGTAGACTCTGGGATATGACATAACACCTCTGAAAACAGAGCAACTTTCACCAGAGATATTGTAGTGAACAAGAGTGTCCACTTGTTTCACTGTCCCTCTGACGGAAGATGGCAGAGCATACAGGAGGTGCATTTCGCGATGACGTCATATCCCAGAGTCTGCCTTTAACCCTCAGTGGGGAAAACACAAACCTGAGCCCAGATCAGCATCTATGGGCCACTTCCCCCCTACTCAGACCAGAACTTACTTCCGGAAGAGCTCTCGGTCCATCATGACCTCACCACCGGCGGCTTCCCGTACGGAACGCCGGAGCTTGCCCATACACTCTCGGAGACGGGGGTCGGATGTGAGAAGACCAGTGCTCCTCAGGGCCTACAAGGGTTAGGATCAGGAGACATTCATGTTATTATCAGCCAAACAAAAACAATCAACTACACTGGCCTAGTACCCTGTCATTCAACACCACAACTCATTATTCTGTGTGTGTGTGTGTGTGTGTGTGTGTGTGTGTGTGTGTGTTGGAAGAGGCAGTTGGATTGGAACCAGGCTAACTTAAAGCTATCTTTGCCTGAGGCACATTTACAAAAATGAACTTGTGGGACTTGTTTGTCATTTCTTACTTTATCTATTTCCTGTGGACACTGGAAAGAGTGTGTCAGTGCAAGAAGAGACCATTCCATGGTGGCTCAGGTCCCAGATAGCCTTTGCACTCAAGAGTATGTATAGCTCAAGTGGTGACAGGTGAAGGTTTGTGCTATACCAACAATGCAGAACATCGCATAACATGCATGGTAAATGTCTCAAGAGACCTAATGTCTTTATATCTGTGTGAGGGCACAGTGGTGTGTGTGTGTGTGTGTGTGTGTGTGTGTGTGTGTGTGTGTGTGAGGTAATGTGAGGGAATGTGAGGGTGTGCCTGGTTGTTGTGTGTGTGGGTGCATGACTCACAGAGATAAAGTGAGAGACCGGGACCTTTTCCTGCCCCTCTGTGATAGTGTAGAACAGCATATCTTCTACCCCTGAGAAGAGTCCCTTTCCATTCATACTCCTACAGCAACACAAGGGGATACAGTTGAGAGCTTAAAATAACACAGACAGACTAATGTAATTGAATTCTTATGTCATTGGATTCCTATTCATAGACAGACCAGTGCTTCGGAAACAGCAGCAGAAGTTATTCCACATGGCTTATCAAACCAAATAAGTGTGCCAATAGGCTAAAGATAGTGACAATAATAATATGCCCTACTAATGTAATAGACACCATCTACCTTGCCTCCCTATAATATGAGGGCAAATGTCACAATGAACCACTAGACAGGTAATACTATTGGACTCATAAGACCATGAAACAAACTTACATTTCTTTGAGATGCGCGTTTTCCATGTCTGCGGGAGGTCGCCGGTGAAGGCTTGCTGAACTTGTATTGAGACTTTGCGATGGTTGTACGTTACGAAAACCCACCAAGGCGCCATTAGAACAACCCAATACAACTTTCTTAGTCGCGTCTTTCACCAAGCACTCCACAGCTGCTGAGTTCGTCAAGCGCAATATTTTCAAACAGTGCATGGCGTCACTCTACGCATGTAATCAATAGATAGAGAGATAAAAGGTGACGAGACTGCTTCGATATTTCTACTTGACTGTTATGTGTCGAATAGTCCACACTTTCGTTCGGTTAACCGTCGAAGTAAGGTTGGAATAAAAAATGCCGTTATCTCTCATTAGAAGTTAACCGTCTCTGTTAAGAAGAGCGTAAGAGCCACGACTCCGCCAGTATCTGACAGGGTATTGGTCAGTGCAGTGACCAATGAGAAAGCATAAAGCATAAAGCCACGTGCCAGTTCAGGTGATGATTAACGACGCTAAAACGGCGCCAAAGACACAGGAAGTTCAAATCAACTCCTCTAACCTGTCCATAATCAACCACTTATATGATGCAACACCACAATGTTGACTAGTCTAACTTGACTTATAACTAGGGATGTAATGATTGCATTTATGGCAAGTAGGCTATATTATGAATAAAGCGTTTTCTTTCCTGACAAATACTGTAGTCAAACAGCCATGTGTAAGAAATGTATACGTTCAGTTTAGTGAGAATCCGGCTACATGCGTTGAAATGACAATAGCGTAGTAAAGAGATGTCTGTGGAGCAGATACATACCCAAACCAAATGTCTTTAATCATTATGTTTTATTTTATTATTTGTGTTCATATAATGAACATCAGTTCTTTCAATAATAACCCTTATTGAATGTCAAGTTGATCAGTGCATTCCAACAAACAAAATATGATTATAAAATCCACATTCATTTTGCCTACAGAGTAAAGAATATTGAGCTATAAGCAACATAAATATTGGTGGAGAAAAAAAAGGCACAGTAGGGTGGTTCACACAATTCAAATCTATTGAATGGAACTGGCTGAACTGGCTGAACTGGCTGAACTGGCTGAACTGGCTGAACTGGCTGAACTGGCTGAACTGGCTGACACTACACACTCTTAGCAGGGCGCGGCATCACCAGCTTCAGGGCGATGTCAATGACGAAGGAGGGCAGGTAAGAGAGGGGGATCCATCCTAACTTAGCGTCCCAGCCGGCGCTGTAGCGGGTACGAGGATGGGCAGCAGTCAGGGCGTGCTCCATGCAGTTGGTCACTTTACTCAGGTCAGAGTCACAGATAGCGTTCATGATCAAACGCTGGACATTGATATCTACATAGGTTGGGAAGAGAATGAAAACAAATACTGATATTGACACAATTGCTAGGAAATGTTTTTGTACAATGGAGGAGAAGGTGCGGACTGCTTGGAACATATACAAGGAACTGGTGTGTTTTTTCAGTTGCGTTGCGTTACAAAGGAGTCATCTGCTAGGTGATATATGTATCTAAGATAAAACGGTTCTAAAACAACAACTGTCTACTTACACTTATCCAGGTATTTTTCGCCATAACTGGCCTGTACTTCAGGTGTCAGCTCGTTCCATAGGCGATGCAGCTCTCTCTCTATGGGGTCTAGACTGGTCACAGCAGTCTTGAAGAACCCTGGTTCAATGATGCACACCTTGATCCCAAAATAGTGGATATCCCTCCTGAAAAAAAAGGAAATAGCATGGCTTGACAGGGCTTCTAAAAAAACCCACAATAAACAACATTCCATATTGTTGACTGCTTTAAATAGATTATAGTATACTATAGTACAGTATATCAATGACAGTGCTTTTTGAAGGAAGCAAGGAGAGAACGAAGGAGAGGACGTTGAGGGAATCGAGTTGAGAAAGTGCCTGTACCTTAGGCAGTCAGAGAAGGACTCCACGGCGAACTTGGAGATGCAGTATCCACCGCCATTAGCTGCCACCCTGCCCAGCACGGACGCCACGTTCACGATGCGGCCTTGGCACTGCTTGATGAGCGGCAGGAAGGTGAGGGTCATGGCTATCACTCCGGTCATGTTGACCTTCAGTGTGCTGTCAAAGTCCTGCACTTTCATCCACTCCGACGGCCCCATAGGGAGGGAGCGTCCAGCATTGTTCACTATACCCCATAGTCCTGTGCAACATGAAATAAGGATGAAGAATGATCTTTATATATATATTATTTATTTATTTTTATATAGGCTTTAGCTCGGCAGGCTACCACGCATGTGACCTAGGTTCAAACCCAGTAAGTTACATATACATAACAGTAGCTGCCAAAGTAACCCCTTCCCTAAAAAAAGATTCAAGATTCAATACTTTATTGCCATACCAACCAAGGTTGTCTGGTGACAACTCATAAAAGAACAACACTCACATACACTGTCACATCCTCTACCTCTAGGTAGAGGGCAGTCTTTCTCTCTCTCGTCTGGTCAGGCTGATTTCAGGAGTGGTGTCAGGTGTGCAGGACTCAGATGACCAGCTGCTTCCCATCCTCATTACCAGTGTTTGCCATATATACCCGATTCAACCTTCACTACCCTGACCGTAACCTCAGTTATTGTTAGTCACGCTTCTAGCAACTATTCATAGTTCCTGCTTCTTAGCCTTCCCTGCCTCCTTACCCTGTTTGTTTCTGTGACCTCAGTTCCTCCTGACTCCTGTCCCGACCTGCTTGCCTGAACCCTGCCTGTCTGACTAGCCGCCTGCCTGCTCGACCCCTGCCTGTCTGACTAGCCGCCTGCCTGCTCGACCCCTGCCTGTCTGACTAGCCGCCTGCCTGCTCGACCCCTGCCTGTCTGACTACCCGCCTGCCTGCCCGACCTCTGCCTGTCTGACTAGCCGCCTGCCTGCTCGACCCCTGCCTGTCTGACTACCCGCCTGCCTGCCCGACCTCTGCCTGTCTGATTACCCACCTCCCTGCTCGACCTATGCCTGTCTGCCAATCCAATTACCTGCCTGAACTCTGCCTGTCTTGCCTGCCAGCTTACCTGTTTGATCCCTGCCTACCTGACCAACCGCCTGCCTGACCCTTACCAGACTACCTGCCTAAATATCGGCTCATTCAGCCTTTCCTCAATAAATACACCCCAGTTTGGGGTTTCACTGATCTCGGCTCCTAGTCTGTGTTCTGCACTTGGGTTCACCAGTCTGACCATTACATACACATCCATCATACATCATACTACATCATAAAAAATAAAACAAAAATCAAGAATACCCCAATAGAAAAGACCTAAACCTCAGTAGTCTCTCACCCTTATCTCTGACCTCCTTCTTGGTCCACTCCATGGCTTTCTGGATGCTGTCCAGACTCGTCACGTCCAGCAGAACGGTCTTCAGGTTCGGCCCTGCAGCCCTCTTCAGGTCATCCGCTCCTTTCTCTGTTAAGCACCCAGCTAGCACCTTGAACCCACGGCGGTCTAGCTTCCTACACAGCAGGTTCCCGAACCCAGAGTCACAGCCGGTCACAAAGACATACTTCTCCTTGATGTTGTCTGTCTCCAGGCTGTCCCTGTACAGCCACACCAGCACCCACAGCACCACGAAGGTGGTGGCGCCATAACAACACATGTGCTCCCTCCTGCAGATCGGAACGCAGATCATTTGGTTAATTGACTTATTGATTGATTGATTATGCATTGAATAGGCATTTTGATTCGCATCATCTCTAATGGCAAAACCTAACTTGAAAGATGTACTGTATGCATAAATCGAAGGATCTAAATTTAGGATTCAGAATACATACAGTAGGAGAAATTTGCTCTATCTTACCCTAAAAACTCATACACAGAATCCATATCCATGTTGTGTTTTGATAGATGATTCTGTATGGTGAAGTGAATCCCTGTGAGAGTTGAGGTTGCTGAAAAACAGTTTTAATGTTACCAGTAAAATAGAAAGATGATTCTGTTCTTTAGGACCTGTGTAGGAATGCTGTCAATATGATGGTATAAACTATTACAAAGCTGTAGCTGATGAAACTTTTAAATCTAGTATTTCATCCAATTAACATTTTGCAACATTATGGAATGTAATTATTTTGACATCTTTAAACACGTTTTGGTGCTTTATTCTGTAGTCTTACATGACAACATGCATAATGAGGCAATTGTCATGAGAGCACATGAGTAATCTTTGGATAATGCTCTTATGAAACAAAGAGAGGTATTGGCAAGAGCATCGAGGTTTAGAGGGCCCTGGTTTGTAGCATAAATGCAGTGCTTTTGTCCAAGCTCAGTAAGCCTCTCACTGCTCCAAACCTATTAGCTTTCAGGCTTATTAGTAGGAGGAAGGGAGCGTGATGCCTTGAAAACACACAGAAGGGCCTCATATTATGGAAACAAGGGGCCAAGGACCAATGGGAGCTTTGGGTAACTAATGTACTGTAGTGCACACCAACTGGCACACTGGCACCACTGCAACTTTCTTTTAAGATCAAAATCACAAATTGTAAAGCACAACTCAAGCATTTCATTGATCACTTCGAACATGAATTAGTGATTATATGCACTCACTGAGAACTTTATTAGGAATACCTGTACACCTTCTCATGGTGGAGGTGGTGTAATGGTGTGGGGAATGTTTTCTTGGCACACTTTGGGCCCGTTAATACCAATCAATCATCGCTTGAATGCCACAGCCTATTAGAGTATTGGTGAGTGTATATTAATATGAAATATATAAAATATTAATATGAAAGACTCAGACAGATTTTTAATTCAAGGGTGACCGTTTTTATTCTTCTGATATTGTTAATTTTTACCTTTTGATTAGTATTTTATAATTTATTCTCTGTGGGAAATAACTTTGCAACTTTGTAAACTTTGCACCTACACATGCTCAACACATTTTGACCATTAAGCAATGAAAATGAATCCTTTACGATACATTACATACGTATGAACAATGAAACAAGGCTATATAACTATACGTCAAATTATTGTCTCTACCTTTCATTTGATTATTACACATTTTGGCTTTTGAAAATGTGTTAGAAGAAAATATATTTGTTGACATATAATAATATATTCTGAATGCAATGATTTATGATATAATATGAACCTACCTTTTGCCCTTTTTAAACGTGATTGAGCTCCCAAAGCTGTGGCTCCTCTTCACTCTCCCTCTCAGACTATATTCCCTGTTGCCTCTGAGTGTGACCAGCGAAGAAAGACTTTATCCCCCTCAGTCTATCCCTAAAGTCCTCAATTTCTAATCTGCAATCTGTGTGTGTGTGTGTGTGTGTGTGTGTGTGTGTGTGTGTGTGTGTGTGTGTGTGTTGTGTGTGCATGCGTGCATTGGGAGATGTGGAATTACTGGATACAGAGGGACAGATTATAATAAATAAATAAATAATTCTCATATTTTGATACATGCTTCTCTTAAAGAAGGTTAAATAAACACACATTAATCCTATATGTGGGGAAGCCTCATGTGCCCTTCTAAAACATGTGTAGATAATCTGGTTTACATGCAAAATATTGAACAGTTACATGTATTTTAAAGCTGAAACTTACTTGCAAAGCACCTTCTGCATGTTGACCTATATCCATGATGTGAAACAGCCACACCAGGTACAAGTTAATTGAATGACACTCCATCCTGGTAAATTAGGTCACCAACTAGGCTTAACTTTGTTGCTCATTAGCTGACTCTAACTACATAAAGAAATGCTATCACAATATGATTGTATCAGAACTAACTCAAAGAATGTGTCTATGTTGGATATTATTTTAAATTTGTGTGTAGCTTATAAATCCCAAAATAGCACACTATATAGAATTTGATCAATCCCTTCTATAATCTGTGTACGCACATCTGCGTATGTAATGCTCAAATAATCCAACACTAACGTCATTAGGCTGAGTGAATTGAAGGACTGTAGTTACCAAACAGGAATGTAGTGAAGTGGCTGAGCTCCACTAACACGTGCCTTATTGTGACATTACTTTCTGCCACGGATTTACTATGTTTTAAGATTTGGCAACTGGGTGTGTTCTTGAGCCAAAAAGGGCTCCACTTAAATAGCCATAAATAACGTCCAGAAATAACCTCATTGGACAGAATTGGGATACAGTACACCTCTCCATATACATGGGTATCAGCGTATTCTGCAAACGTTTGTTAAAACAAATGATTGTCTGGTTCAACTTCTATAGCGGACATTTACATTTACGGCATTTAGCAGACGCCTTTAACCAAAGCGGCTTGCAACAATACATTTGTCTAAGTAAGTGAATCATCTATCCATCAGTCATCATAAGAAAAAGTAATCTATGCTCGGACCAGGGGCTATTGGCAGTCACAATGCTAGAAGGAAGAATTTTTTTTTTTATACAGGAGAGAAACTTGCACAGGGGGGTAGTGGGGATGAAGAGGTCTTCAGGGGGGACATTTAAGATGTAGCCTGAAGAGATGGGTCTTCAATCTACGACAGAAGTGTATCTTTAACTGTATTCCCCATCCCCACAGCCAAGAGAAAAACACAAATGTCAAGACTTAATCCATCATTACTTGATATTTTAATCAATGAAGCAAAGCAACATTACATTAAAACACCATACAGAGTTTAAAGATGAACATTTGTTTCTCCTACACAAGATATGGTTAACAAACGGATTAACAAAGACATGATCATCAAAGGAATTCAAGCAATCAGCGATTATTGAGATGACTGTTGCTGAAGAAGCGTACTAGTAACTCCATTCAGACAGGACAGTCAGCCCTTAAACCAATTAAAAGCAAATCAATCCTATTTCTTCACGCTACAGTTTCACATCCAAAGCCTCTTTTGTTCAGTTACAAGGGATCTGCTCGAAGCGGCTCTCGTTAATCAAACTTTCTAAGTCGTGCATGGAAGAGATAGATTATGAAGTGGTCTGTCACTAAATTCACATGGACCAAATCGAAGCACCACCTGGGCTTGCATCCACATTATCAATGCTTGCATCTCACATGTGGCTATTTCACTAACTAACCTTTCTAATACTGGTGCACCAATGATTCTCTCTCATGGTTAACATGCTTCATTCAGATCCCACTGGATTATTCTCTAATTGTGAATGAAAAACTAATCTATGGGAAAAGTGGGGGCTTTATACTTCTATATAAAGGTTTGAGGATTTTTAATACATTTCCACTCTGCAGTTGACACTGACAGTAGTTTTGGTACAGAATAGGCTATCCACATGCTAAAGAATGTCTGAGTTTTAAATAAAGCAACATTGCAGATTAGCAATTTAGGTAATATTTCGGAAATAAGATTTGTTTTCCAATAGACATTCCTAACAACAAGCTGCTCAACACTGGTTAAGCCCACTAGGAAAGGGGCAGTAGACTCTTGTATCCTTGGTAGTCTCTGAAGTCTTCTCAAGGAGAATCCTCTGTGATGGTTTGTTCGACCAGAACTCTGGTACCCACGGTTAGTTAGCGCATCATTCTTCCAAAGCAAGAGTCTCAACTATGTACACAGCTGCCAGCCCTAGCAGTCCATTAGTGTTGGGCTATGAGGAAGCTGTCTGCAGCTGACCCTTGTGTACGTACTCCAGAGCTGTGGCGATGGTCCTCATGTCCATTTCTATGCTCCGCGCCCAGTTCTCCACATCTCCAATTTCCTGTTCAACAAACAAAAGATCCGACAGGAGTGGTTACAACTCAGCACCTCAGCAAACAAAAGCCCACGAATAAGCATGCCAGGAATTTTACCTCTTTGGATATTCCTATTTTCTACCACAAGAGGGCGATATACAGCAGTCAACTTTATGATTGAGCACCTGGCAGGCTATTTCTTGTCACCATATGGCCAGACCTGCAAGTCATCCTCTCTATGACTCCTATTCAGTAAAGTGACTAAGCAAAGACCAGCTTTGACTGAGATGACTCAGAGGTCTTTTGATGGTAATGAGACAATCCAACACGACTCTCCCTCTGTTCATCCTCGTCATCCCAATGTCCCTCAGGGGAGCAAATGTACTTGCTCCTCTCAGTTTACTTGACAAAAACATAAATTGCATGGATATGCTGTTTGATATTCGACAACAAGGAGTTGGATTTCCATCTGTACCATTGTCACCTCTAGTGAAGACAATGACAACAAAGACACCTTTAGAGATTGGTTTACAGCTGGGACGAGTCTTGGTAAAATAGTATCTCTATGAGTCACTGATATCCAACCCGTTGATCTGCTGGAGGGCTAAAGCGTTGAACACAAAAAAGTTTTGTTCATCACGTTTTGATATAAGAGGAAAGTAATATACTCCATGTGATCTCAACTGAAAAACACACACGTAGTCTTTTCACAATCCCTCATTCACCATAGAATGATAGAGACTAATTCAAGGCCATATATATATATATATATATATATATATATATATATATATATATATATATAGTACCAGTCAAAAGTTTGGACACACCTTCTCATTCAGTGGTTTTACTTTATGTTTATTATTTTCTACATTGTAGAATAATATTGAAGACATCAAAACTATGAAGGAACACGTATGGAATTATGTAGTACACAAAAAAGTGTTAAACAAACCTATATATATATACAAATATATATATATATATATACACACACACACAGTATATATACACATATACAATTCAGCTTGGCTCAGCTCAGTTTGGCTCTGTAGAGTGAATAAGGGTTTTGCTGTTTAGCCTACTGTACCTTTAGGGCCTGGTTGAAGCCCTCCACCATACCGATCCACTGAGCCGTCTGCTTGGCAAACTGGCTGGCCTGCACCTGCAGGGTCTTCACCTCGTGGTCAAGCTTCCGTTGGTTCACATAGGCCTGGGAAACACTGAGATGAAGCACACAGCCACTGTGAGAGGAGGTTAACAACGTCCATGACTTTAAAGAGAGGGTGAGTGAGTTGGTGAGATAACAAACATCAGGTATTTTTAAACTAGCGGTCAAATTCCATTTTGTGTTTAGTTTATTGGATAGAAATAGTGGGGAGAGACAGGAAAGTAGGGAGGTGAGGGTATGATAGTATGGGCCGGATTTAAACCCATGCCGACAGACCACTGCTAGACCACTTGACCACCCCGGGTCTCTGAAGGCTTCACTGTGAGTATCACTCAGCTAAAGTCAACCAGATAACAGTACATCTATTATGTTCTCCACAAGGGTAGCCTAAATAATATTA
>NC_139658.1:8190715-8195715 GCF_951799395.1 Argentina silus | reverse complement strand
CAGCCCATGTGAGACACGGAGGCGCTGGATCTCACAGCTGGTGTCTTTCTCTCGGTGCTCTCCTGGCGTTCTCTGCCCTGGCCTCAGGGTTCAACCTGGATACTACCAACGTTCTGCTCAAGGATGGGGAAAACGGCACTTTCTTTGGTTTCTCCATAGCACTTCACCAGCAACTCACCCCAGAGCCAAAGAGTTGGTAAGTGTCACACAGCGTGTACTGTACTTGTGTGTGTGTGTTAGCAACACTTAGTGCTGTACTCTTCAAGTGAAATAGGAGTGTGAAATATACTATGTTGTATTCTTTTTTTTTATATTTGAAAAAGACATCAGGTACTGTATGTACCGCCATTGGTACATCAATGCGACTGTGAACGTATGTCCATTTATCAAGACTTTATTGGCTTCAGGGTAGTGATGAATCTCTCTTGAGCGTGTGTCCCTCTCAAGCACTTACTCACACTGATTGAGTGGCGCAGTGCCTCTCTCGTCAGCATTTCTACGTTGTGCTGTAATAGTCCGTGGATTCAGTCAGTGTTCTAATTTAATCTGTGATGATTTAGAGGCCGTGCGCTGAGAGAAGGAGTTTCATTATGGTTATGTAGCGTGTGTCCTGCGAGGGCACCCCCAGTCTGAACTCATTTAATAGAGCCTGATTAACTGTGGAATCGGGGTGCCAAGTGTGGGTGAGAGACTGTGGTGCTGAATCAGCAGATAGCCTACATCTGGGGGAGTGAAGAGAGGCTTCAAACACACACACACACGCAAGCACGCACACACACATGCACTCACAAGCACACACATAGACACACACACACAAACACGTGATGCAGTTGCAAGTGATGCAGTTCAGCCACAGGACAGATATGCTGCAGTGTAGTTCAGGGGTGTGTGTGTGCGTGTGCGTGTGCGTGTGCGTGTGCGTGTGCGTGTGCGTGTGCGTGTGTGTTTATCAACTGTAATCAAACAGCTGCTATTGCTTGTTATTGGTGTCTTCAACACTCGTAAAACAGGATTACACCATCCAGTGCATGAATACATTATGATGTTAGGTCTGACTTGTAAATCCTGGAAATGTTTACGACTGTTCATGACTGTAAAGGGGAATTAGTCTTATTTCACCTCTATATAAGAAATATTTGGTTATTGGATAAACAAGCGTTGCTTGTGTGACCCGGTCACCCAGCCCTCAATTTGCTCATCTAAATTCTAGTGTGAAAACGGTTCATTATCTTGGTTTCTCACATAACAACACCAATATTTCTTAGATGAGCATGTTGCAGTACACTGGTGTGGAGAAGAACAGGTTGGTCCCATATCCACAGTGGATTAAAGGACTACTCTAGACTACTGTAGTCTAGTTCAGTGCTGTCTATGAGGGAGAGTGTTTTAAGTCGGTCCCTCTGCACCTTGCTTACTGCCATGTGAGCTTTCTGTCGATAGGCCTAAGTGAGCTTTGGTGCTCATCCAAAAAAGTCTTTCAGACTGAAGTTCTTATTGCTGTGATATTGCAAAAAGTACACGTGATGATTTTCAATGAATCAAAAGAAGCAAGAACAAACATGTACTTTGTGTGTGTGCACCTTATCACTGCAATTGTATTTGACTATTGGCTCATTGTATCCTCGATCCATTCCATTCCACACGTGTGTTTGAAACCATTCCTCATTCCTTTTCATGCATTACAGTACAACAATGAGCCCGTCCTCCAGTTTCTACCCCCACCAGCCTCCCCTGATACACAGTCAGTAAGTCAGTTAGAATAAGAGAACTCTGTGTTACCCCTACAGGCAGCAGAGCCGAAGCAAACAAGAGGCTGGTGGTCGTCAGTGTTAATTTACCACATGGTCCTGTTAAGGAGCTCCATATTTAACAGTGCGTTGCTCAATTTACTCTCACTGGAGTCAGCCTGTCGCCTGGTGGGACGGGGAGATAACGTCATGGTTCAGTCAGTCAGCAGTCAGTCAGCAGTAGCGGGAAAGCTCCAGTCATACCTGTAAACCCCTCAGCCACACGCACCGACCAATAGAATCACTAGAGCTTATTTTAAACACTGATGATGGGGCCCAGGAAGTGTACTGGAAGACTATGAAGCATTCTTTTGCCAGTAACTGTGCCATCATCAGAGTTAGGGATGTGGTCATTCACTTGCTTATCAAACACTATTACTCAGAGGTAGCAGTTGAATACCTGAATCAAACTTTTTAAAGGCATTTGTCTAGATTCTAGGATATATTTACAGTACATTTCATAATACAGCTGTTTTTATTGCCGTTATTGCAAAAATGGATAGACATCACTATCATTTACAATCCTTTACAAGCAGATGCAGTACATTGATCTGGTCATAATTCTTCTAATGTAATTTATTCATTAGGTGGGAAGTCAAAAGGGATCAGCCTTCAGCCTTCGTAATTAGATGCCATTGACTCATTCTCTCTTTTTCTAATAACAAGGTTTGGTTTTCTGCTGCCTACGGCCATGTTGTATTCTCAGAGTTATTGTGTCCCTGTCCCATACCACCTGACTCAGAGCTAAACCTGATATAGAACTTCTGTGACACTCTCTATTCGGTGCCAACAATTCATAATGATTTCATAGCCCCTATAAAGCTACTATTAGACATCCAGTTATAGCCTTAAGATTTGTCCTTCTAATGCCGTTGACATGCCTACTAAAATATGCATGTTAGCCCACTCAATCTTATCCCTGGCTAAGCTTGTCCAGGACCAACCCCCGCACACCCCTTTTACCACAGCAGCAAAGGTCAGTCCCCCCCCCCCCCTCCTCCCCCCTCCTCCCCCCTCCTCCCTCCCCCTCCTCCAGCCCACGTAGCAGTGCTTATATTGAGTGACAGGAGAGGAGGTAATCCTAGTTGGAGTATGGGAGGGAGGAAGGAAGTGAAAGTATGTCTCACTCAGGGATTTGACCCAGGATTGGACAGCCCAGGGTTGCGTACAGTAGGAGGAGCAGGCTCCTGTGGATCGCTGATTGATTGATGATGTTTACTACTGCGCCTCAACAAGAAATCCCTAGAATATAGAGTGAGAGTGAATAAAATAGAATATAGAACATAGAATGACTAGAAACATAGAACATAGAATATGGAATATAGAATGACTAGGACATAGAATAAAGAACATAGAATGACTAGAAACATAGGACAAAGAATAACTAGAACATAGAATATAGAATATAGAATGTCCACATAGCACAGGCACAGGCACCAGCCTACTAAGCTGTCCGTGTTGTAGTAGTGATAGAGGATGAGATGGTTTGGGGGGGTGGGGTCCCAGACAGCTCCTGGTGTTATGTGTGCTTCTGCTATTTATACTGGTATGAGAGCCCGCTCCTCGAATAGCTCTTTGCTTGATGAGAAAAGGAACCCCCATGCTATTGCCTTCCACTGCCAATCTGCCTGAGTAGAGCCAGGATTCATATCTTATGTTTCTCAATTTCATTGATGTCGGTTGTGATTTGTATCTGCCAAACAGCATGTGGCAGAAATATTTTACTATAACAATGAAGGGAAGATTCAGATGGATTATCTGCAAAGTGCAGCATATTACACATCCCCAAAGAAACAGACAGCATCATATGCATTTGATAGTCGTACTTTACTACCTATGATGAACAATCATAAAGTGACATCAAGCCATTTTCAGAGGTATGTGTATGTACCTACTGGGCGTGTGTGTGTGTGTGACAGACTGATGCTTCAGAATAAATCATCTTTATGTCCCAACATATCTATGTTCCATGGAAGAGCGTCGTCTTCAGAATGACATGTCATTCAGTTTATATTGGTCGTTGCCTCATGATATAGATCTTTTCGCTTAGGTGTTGTTTTTAGTGTCTGTGGTGTGATTGGGGTGAGGGGCTGAATGGCCTCAGACTCTCTGATGCAGCTCGCAAATCATCATTTATGCCTCCTGCTGTTAGACCAGTATCAGGCCTGTGGAAGCCTTCTATTGTACCTGATATTAAAGATGTTTATCTTTGTGACTATAGCCTTTGTGTCTCTCCTCTCATACTGTAGTCAGCTTCATTAGCCTAGCCAAATCTCTGTGACTTCACCGCAATGCATTTTGTAACTATTCATTTCAGCTGCTAAATTTGCAAGTGCGCTATTTCTCACATGCATGCTCTAGTCACAAATACAAGAGGGGGACCAACAGTTTTAATTTATCTGTAAACATGTTGTTGACTCATGATGTTGGTCCCCCTCTGGTATCGGTGCACTGGAAACCATAGTTAGAAAAATCTCATATTCTAACTATGGTTTCCAGTGCACAGATACTTTACAGTTATCCTCCAGACTGGGAGTCTCTCTGTTGATGTCAGCAGACCTAGCATGCCCTCTACAGACACAGGCTCAGGTTGCTCTGCCTGGGGTTCATGTTCAGATCTCTGCCTCTGCCCCTGGTGCCATTCGTAGCGGGAATGCAGGCTATTTCAGACAGCATCCTCCTGCTACAGCCTCTGCTAGCAGCGTCCAGGGTATGTCGAGGTACATTATAGAGGGACATTCTGCCCTACAGTTTTACAGACTATAGGGCCGACCCGAACCATACCGTACTGTGCTGGCTCAGATATTTTCCTTTCACATTGTCCTTTCCAGCACTCTTCCAGCAACTATGGTGGATGTGTAACCAGGCTAACATTACAGCTCAAGGGTCAATTTCCCGAAAGCTTTGTCGCTTAAGTAGTTCTTAATTTCTCCAGACAACCCAGCCGCTAAGCCGTGAGAGACTAACATTTGTAAAAATCAATGTTTTCAGGTCAATCTTCTGTGCGTGAAAGATCGAAATCTGTTAAATAAAGAACCATGCGGGTCTAGGAGAGGAGTTAGCCGAGATTTTCTAAATAGATAAAGTACACTCTTAGGGTTATTGATTTGTCCCTGTAGGTGAATCCTTTTTGATGCCATCTAGAACCCTTTTGGGTCCTCCGACAGGGACAAATGAAGAACCCTTTTGGACCCCTTTTTTCTAAGAGTGTAC
>NC_139658.1:8168215-8183215 GCF_951799395.1 Argentina silus | reverse complement strand
CACACACACACACACCGCACGCACGCACCCACGCACCCACGCACCCACGCACGCACGCACCCACGCACGCACGCACGCACGCACGCACGCACAAACTAACACTAACCCACACTAGTTAGACCCCCCACCCTCACACCCAAACACCTGCCTGTGTGTCTCCACCTCCATGGGAGAGTGAGATATTGCCCTAACATAAACCAGGGCTCACAGGAATGCAAGGTCCTGTGGGTGAACGTTTTATCAGGCTTTTAGTGATGCCTTGTTTTCCTTACGCAGATCCTCTTTGTTTAATGTGCGTCAGCTTGGACGACCAGTGATAGTACACGTCAGGGGCCGTTACTAGGTACTAGATTACTCATGGTGCTAGAATCACGCATGTGGCATGAGTGACTGCACTTGAGGAGAAGTATGTTAAGCAGGAGCACAGGGACAGAAAATAGTTAGAGAGGCAACAGCTGTACTGTCTTACTGGGTGGTAAAGACAGGGAGGAATGGTGTGTGTGTGTGGGGGGGGGGGTCCTAGAGAAGACAGGGTAAAGAAAACTGAGATGTGGGTATACAGCTGTCTTGACCGGCACACACAAACACACACACACACACACCCACACATGCAAACACGCACACACACACACACACACACACACACACACACACACACACACACACACACACACACACACACACACACACACACACAGACACACAGACACACAGACACACACACACACACACACACACACACACACACACACTTCCATGGCCCCTTCTCCATAACCACTGAGTCATCGCAACGCAAAGCGAAGACAATGGGGCTTTGCAACAGCTGCAACCAGGTTGTTCAGATCTCAGCCACCGGGCACGGCAGCTCTATCTGCCCCTAAAGATGACTTCACTTCTCTGAGGTGCAAATGAGTCAGTCACAGTGATAATGAAGATGCATTGGATTTAAATAGAGCTTTTCCAGGTGCTCAAAGCACTTTAGAATTGAATGACTAAATAAACTTGAGAGACAGTGTGTGTGTGTGTGTGTGTGTGTGTGTGTGTCTGTATGTGTGTGTGTGTGTGTGTGTGTGTGTGTGTGTGTCTGTATGTGTGTGTGTGTGTGAGTATGTGTGCATGTCTATGTGTGTAATCATGCATGTGTGGTCGTATCTACTGTCGTAGATATCACACTGTCTCGTACCGTGGGAGTGGCGAGGCTATAAAAGTTGAACACAGTATATCCCGCCATACCTGCCTGCCGTCAGCTGGAGTGTGGTGCTGAGGACTTCCAGGGCTCTGCTCTGCCCCCCCCAGCCTCCATGCCCCCCTTAGACCTCTGTCTGTCTGGCCTCTCTGCTGCTATCAGCTGGCTACCCATATTTATAGCCTGGGGGGTCCAGTACACTGGTTTGGAAAGCTCTTATTTAAGTGTGCTGCATGGGTCGACAGTTCATCTCACACACTAGCCTTCACAACAGCAGTAACCTGGGGGGATGGAGGTGAGCACACACCAGACACGGCATGACGTGGAAGACTGAAACACTTGGGCCTTCCTCCTCTTTTTCTCTCCCGCTCTCTGTTTCTCTCTCTCTCCCTCTCTCTCTCCCTCTCTCTCTTTTCTCTCTTTCTCTCTCCCTCCCTCTCCCTCTCTCTCCCCCCCCCCCCCTCTCTCTCTCCCTTTGTCTCTCCGTGTTTCTGTGTTTCTGTGTCTTCCGTGCCATGGCTGAGAGCGTTGGGTGGAATGTAGCCCAACGGTGGGTTTTTAAATAGCACCTTGCCTCGGACCAGCCAGTCCTAATAAGGCAGAGGCCAGAGACACAACCCCAAAATATCATCAACCAGGCCACTGAAAATACAACACACTTTTCCTGAGGCCGTTACAAAAGAGTAGAGGGAAAGCTATAACAAGGAGTATCAATATTAGCATCAGCAAGCCCAGTAATTCACCTCCCAGTTACACTGTAGCTTGGTGTGCAGTTCAGTGAATAGGGATCTAACGGAGTGTAGTGGAGGTGGTTCGGAGACCACCCTTGCATGATGATTAACCTTGACTGAGACCTGAGGACATGCGTTGCCTCCCTGAGCTAACACCTTGGCTTTCGCTTAGCGAGTTTGCGCATGTCTTCAGCGCAAGGGACCTAGGTTTGAATCCCGGTCACTCACATGAGGATAGCTGAGGTTGTTGTGGTTGTTGTTGTTGTTGTTGTTGTTGTGGTAATGTACCAACAACATAATGTGAAATAGCGCTGGTCCAGGAGAGCAAGTGATGTGTACTGTAGTGGCCATGCCCTCAGTCGTATTATTACCTGTACTGACAATGCCCTCAGAGATTAATAAAGTTATATTGAATTGAATTGAATTGAGTCAGTGTCATGTATTTTCTGCCTGCAGGATCCTGGTGGGGGCGCCCCAAGCAAGGGGGCGTGGCCAGCTGAAGGGCAGTCGACCCGGGGCCCTGTACCGCTGTCCAATCACAGCAGAGGAATATGACTGTACGCCTGTGGACATCGATGGAGAAGGTGAGAGATGACAAAGGCTCTGTGCTGATGAAGGCTTGTCGTCTTTGAATCCTTATTTATTTTTCTAGATTTAACAATGCTGGCTATATTATTGACCTATTGAATCAACCCTGCGCTACAGCACCCAAAGACGCATCAATCAGAACTCAACTTTTTTCACAGTTGAGCACTTCCTTCCTTCCTTCCTTCCTTCCTTCCTTCCTTCTTCATGTATCAGGTTGACCAAGTACCCAGCCATTTCACAGCTACTCATATCTTTCCACTTTAAGAACTAATCCTAATCGAGTGCTGCTTCTCTCTCTGCCACAGTGAGGCCTGAGAGGGAGAGCAAGGACAACCAATGGCTGGGAGTCACGGTCAAGAGCCAGGGGATTGGTGGGAAGGTGGTGGTGAGTATACCACACATATACAGTAGCATGCCATGTCGTCATGGTAAATACAGTAGGATCTGACTCTTTCTCTTACTCTTGACATGCATGATTTGATTTTATTTATTTTAAGGGTAAAACTATTGTATGTTTATAAAGTACAAAGGCCCAGAAGTCCAGAACACATGAAAAACATATCATAACACATACAATCAATACATACAGCAACTAATAGATAATGAATAATCAATAACACACAAAGGTCAAAGGTGAAATAAACGACCTTCCCTCCTTCCTCCCCCAGACCTGTGCCCACCTGTACGAGCTGCGCCAGCGTGTGAAGCAGCCGTCGGAGACGCGCGATCCTATTGGCCGCTGCTACGTCCTGAGTGAGGACCTGACGGAGCGAGATGACCTGGACGGAGGAGAGTGGAAGTTCTGCGAGGGCCGTCCACAGGGACACGAGCAGTTTGGCTTCTGTCAGCAGGGTCTCTCGGCAAGCTTCACACCCGACAACAACTTCATCATTTTCGGGGCTCCGGGCACCTACAACTGGAAAGGTAAGGGGACTGGCTGACACTGGCCTGCTGTGTTGACCAACCAGATGGCTTGTTGTTGAAACATTGTTCTCATCAGGCATGCAGCGGTAGAAAGAATGGTGGGTAAAACACTGGACACTGGAAAAAATGCCTCGAGTAAACGCTAATGTTAAAATATACGTATTTTCGTAAAAGGTGGGAAAACTATTCTCACAAAAAAAGGAGAATTAGAAAAAAAGGGTGCTAGTTAGTACCAAAAAAAGATTCTTTATTTGTCCCTGTAGGGGAACCCTTTTTGGTGCCATGTACAGTAGAACCGTTTTGGCTTCCATGTTGAACCCTTTCCACCGAGAGTTCTAAATGGAACACAAAAGGGTTCTACATGGCACCAAAATGGGTCTTCAAAGGGTTCCCCTACAGGGATAAATGAAGAACCCCTTTGGAACTCTTTTTCTAAGAGTGTACATCAGATCTGACAGGCCTTTCCCTTACCGCTATGTTAGAGTATTGTTAGGAAATGCAGATCCCCATGATGAACCCATTTAAAAACAATACAGAGGTAATTTGGTATTCATGCCACTGAGTTTGTATACCAGGATAAACAATATGTAATTGATTTAAAAGCCAATCTACTGATTGGTGCAGTGCAGCCATGCTGATCGATAGCAGCGGGTTCATCAAAGAATGTGCCTTGATTGATATGCTTCAGTAAATCCTCACAGGGCTGACGAATGGCAGTGTCATGCTTTCACAGAAGTGATCAATGTGAATGGAATTATAACTCACTGTATTTTATAGTTCCTATAGGTTTTGTCCAAATTCACTGATGATATTTGAAAATTGAACGGTGTAACCCCAGTGATGGTATGTTGTGAACACCATGTTGTGATATGTAGTGTAGATATGGTCATGTTGTACTGTTGTACAGTATGTGAGAAGATCCTGCCATACTGTATGTGTGTGTAGAGATTTAATTGTGAGGGTGTGACACTGTATATGAACATGTCTGTGTGAACTGTGTCAGTTGTTTGTCTATGAGTGTGTGTGTGTGTGTATGTGTGTGTGTGTGTGTGTGTGTGTGTGTGTGTGTGTGTGTGTGTGTGTGTGTGTGTGAGAGAGACAGTGTGTGTGTATGTACTGTATGTCTATGTGGCTGTGCTTGTTGACCTGTGTCCTTTCCAGGAGAAATGCGTGTCCAGCTTCTAAACCAGACTCTGCTGGATATGGGTTTCTACGACGACGGGCCTTATGAGGTGGCGGATGGGAAACAGCTCAATGCACAGCTGATCCCAGTACCCTACCATAGTTACCTGGGTACGACCAGCCCTGCTCACTGCTGCCTGCCTGCCCTGTGCACAGGAGAGAGAGGGCCAGGGAAGGGCGACAACAGCACCATACTGTACCCAAAATACCCCCACAGCCTGCCAGATAGTCCCCATGCAGCCAACAGCTCTGAGACCGGCCCAGACTGGTTCTGTCTCTGTGTTCTATCCTTTAGGGCTTTTCCCTGGAGGTCCCCAGTGTGTGACTCACCAGGGCTGGATCCAGCTCCACTTAAATTTTTGACATACTTTCCCATACAAATGTGGCCAAGCGTTGCTGTCAGTGTCCAGAGTGATCTGGTCTCGGGCCGGAGGGTGGCAGGATATGAACATTATCCCACATCGTCATGGCCTAGAGTTAGTGGGAGCTAGTAGGTATGTGTTCCCCTTTAGATAACTGATTCAGAGTCACTGTAATCTGAGTCTTGGGATTTGTAGTCCCCCCCCCCACACACACAGGCAGGGGAATTCTGGGTACAGTCTGAGTCATTCTTGTCGTCCTTCTGTCAGGTACCAGCGGTTTCTGGTTCAGGAAAGAAACCGCTGCGGTACCCGAACGAAAAACACAAACAGATCACAGTCCTTCTCACCTGCACTCCCTGTCTTTCTCTCCCTCCCTCTCTTTGTCACTCTATCCCCCCTACCCCACCCCCTCACCATTTCACTCCCCTCCACTCCTCTACTCCTCCTTCCACCACTCTCTCCCTCTCTCTCTCTCTCTCTCTCTCTGGGGCCCCAGGGCTCTTGTTCATGGCTAGTCCAGTTGAGGATGCACTGGTGTACAAAACGCTGGAGCCCTCCAACCGGCCTGTGTTTGAGGACGTAGCTCAGAATAGCTACTTAGGTTTGTAGCTGAGTGAGGTGTTGTGTAAACCCCATTTGCTTTGTAGTGGTATAGACTCACCCTCTGTCCTCCGACGTCCTCGACCGTACCCGTTTGTTTGCTAATGCTAGCTCCTGTCCTAGAACAACGTGTGTAGAATTTGTTTACATACGACTCTTACACCCTCAAAGAGGCAGCCATCTTGACCACTGCACCGAAGGCACGGGAAATCGACACCTTCCTCTTTTTGTCTCTGTAAAAATCGATTTGTGAATCGCATTAACATTCATTTCCATACATTTCCATCAGAGGACCTGTATACAGTGGATAGTCAATAGTCAAGTTAATGAACTGAATTGTCAGCCACCTATAGTACGGTATACAACATTACTGTATGTAGCATGGCTGACAGTGCTTAGTGGAGTGCGGTGGTGATGGTTGTCTCTTTGTGTAGTAGCAGGATGGACTCTCTTTAGTCAGTAGGCCTCTGGAGCCGTTTCGTCCCTATAGTCTCTGTGTGGTGGTACCATTAGCCGTCATCCTTGCTGTCAGTCTGCATGTGTGTGTTGGGTCTGCGTGGAGCTGTCCAGGGTACCTTGTGGTGGTTCTCTAATATTGGTGGTGGTTCTCTAATGGTTCTATCGTAGAGAAATAAAGCAGAATATACTGTACATATGCCCCAATGAAGGAAGTATTCTAAGATGACCATGTTTGTTATTCCAGAGATAGTATACAGTAGGTTAAAACTAAGTGGTACAACATTCGCAGTGTAAGGACTGCCTAGTTAAGAGCTTCTCTTATTTTAGATTATTGAACAATAGGTAGCTCTTTTATCGATAGAAAGCTCAATAGATGCCCGTTCATCGAGGATGAATTCTAACCAATAACGTTTTGTAAGATCGATTGTTTCCCTTCATGTGGATCTATTGTAAACCTCTCTATTCACGTCCTCACAACCTTCTCTCTTCTTCACCGAGCGCTTCTCCTCCACAGCCCTAATGCCCATTCGACCTCTGACCTTCACTTATAACTCGCATGCCTCCATCGATCCTAACCAAACAACACCACACGCATACGCACGCTTACTAAAGGCATTTTAAACAGGGCTCTCATTGGTGCTCTTTAAATGTCATGTGTAGAGGAATTGTAATACAGTGTGCAGTCATTATAATGTTATTATATTTGACACCTCGTGGATTCACATATCTTCCTAATGTTAGGTTGTATACATTTCTTAATCACAAAGCTGATCCATAGACCCTCTACTAAGCGAGCCTACGCTAGCAAACGCTACGTTTTACACAGTACTCCTACGCAAATGACATCCATTAAATCAGATTATTGTCGGTTAGGAAGCCCGCTGGACTCATCTGTCAGGGCCAGAACTGTTTTCCAGAGTACATGCCAAGATAGATCCAATCCAGGCAATGGAATGGCAGTTTTCTTGATTTCCATCGCTATCCCTCATGATGCTGTTATTAAAAAAGAAAAATATAACAAATACATGGATTACTGTAAGAGCCAATCAAAAGGCTTCATTCTGGTTTCATCAAGATCAAGATCAATTTCCTTTTTCCGTTTTGATTCCCAAGCTTTTTAGCCTTTGGACAGCCAATTTGACTCCATATAAGTCCTCCGATGACGGTGAAAGCAGCTTCACAGTACATTCTACAGTATGTAGATTTCAGAGGGCCCCACAGTTGTTAGCCTAACCCTTTAGGCCCCCATTCCATGTAAAACCTCTCCAGGATAAAGCCTCCGTCCCTGTATAGCTTTAAAGAGCAGAGAAGGATCAGACCTTTGTGTAAAAAGTAGCAGCTTGTTCCATCCCTCAGTTTAACGGAGGTTGTGATCTACAGTGTTGCATTCCACACCTGCCACCCTGGAGCTGCCCACTGTTTGTCTCTGTCTGCCTGTCTGTCTGTCCGTCCGTCTGTCTGTCTGTCCGTGAGAAGAAGCTTCTGCATGTTGACCCAGGACTAACACAGTCTCCCTGCCAACCCCCCGACCCCCCCCCACCCCCCCTCCAACCCCCACCCTGCCTGCTACCACAAATACCCCTGCATGTTGGAATAGACCCGTTTCGAATGTTTGCATGCTGTTATTACTGTTCATGTGTTATTCAGTCACTGTCAAAACCACACAGATTGGTTGAATGGGATATTTCTCACAGCTTGATACCAAGTCAGATTTCAACACACTCATGTCACACCACATGCACTGTCTCCTCCTCGGGCCTCCACTACCTGATGTGTGTACAACCAGGCACACCCTCACATTCCCTCACATTACCTCACACACACACACACACACACACACACACACACACACACACACACACACACACACACACACACACACACACACACACACACACCGCGGAAGAGAATCTCTTTAAAAGAGATTAATGAAGGACTGCTTTGTTTTTATGCTGCATTAAGTAGGAGATACTGGCGCAGAATCCAGTGCTTCTCTCTCTCTACCACACACATAGCTTCTCTCTCTCTCTCCTCGGACCACATACCACTCTTCTTTCCCCGCAGACAGCACGTCCCTCCACTTACACACACGGGACATTACACCCATCATGTGTTTGGCATTTAATCAATAGTCACTTAGCCACACATTTCATTAGAAGGAGGATTCTAGGGAACACTAAGCGAGATCAGGGCCGAGGCTTAGACCCCATGGTCAATCCTAACTGACATTCCCCTGGTCCCCCCCATCCCCCATCCCCCCCCCCCGTCCCCCATCCCCCCTCCCGTGCGGTTCTCCGATCTCCAGGCTTTTCCGTGGACTCCGCTGAGGGGATAATGAAACGGTCGGAGCTGACCTTCGTGGCAGGGGCGCCGCGAGCCAATCACACGGGAGCTGTGGTGCTACTGCGGAAGGACAACGTGTACCGGCTGGTGCCTCAGCACATCCTCTGGGGGGAGGAGCTGGCGTCGTCCTTCGGCTACTCTGTGGCCACGGCCGACCTCAACAACGATAGGTGAGACCCTCCCCCCACCCCTGCCCCGCCCCACCTGGATACTTCCTCTGGATGGGAGTCAGAGCAGATAGACAGAACCCTAGACAGAACCCTAACCCTGTGGCCACAGCAGTCCTCAACAGTGACGTGTGGGGGGGCATATAGCACCTCTGTGTGCTGAATGAACGCTTGACACTGAAATGCATCCACAGTGTATTAAATATATACACTCACTGGCCACTTTATTAGGTACACCTTGCTAGTACTGGGTTGGACCCCCTTTTGTAGCCCATCTGCTTCAAGGTTCGACGTGTTGTGCGTTCAGAGATGGCCTTCTGCATACCTTGGTTGTAACAAGTGGTTATTTGAGTTACTGTTGCCTTTCTATCATCTCGAACCAGTCTGGCCATTCTCCTCTGACCTCTGGCATCAACAAGGCATTTTCGCCCAGAGAACTGCCGCTCACTGGATATTTTCTCTTTTTTTGACCATCCTCTGTAAACCCTAGAGATGGTTGTGCGTGAAAATCCCAGTAGATCAGCACACCACGTTCAAAGTCACTTAAATCACCTTTCTTCCCCATTCTGATGCTCGGTTTGAACTTCAGCAGGTCGTCTTGACCATGTCTACATGCCTAAATGCATTGAGTTGCTGCCATGTGATTGGCTGATTAGATATTTGTGTTACCGAGCAGTTGAACAGGTGTACCTAATAAAGTAGCCGGTGAGTGTGTGTGTGTATATATATATATATATATATATATATATATATATATATATATATATATATATATACACATTTATTTTAAACTAAATGCTAGCTGAAGCGTTCTCTTGGATGGGGGTAGATAGCTGAGACAGAATCATGAGTCACAATGATGAAAGCTATTGAGTAGACGTTTCCTGAAACCTTTGTAGCACTGAGATCATCTCTGTTCCTGTAGGCTACGGTACAAAGGCCCAAAGTGCTATGATGTACTGTAACTCATCATTGATGAGTCAGTGAAATGAATAGAATTGCATGAATAAATATGTATTTGACAATATCTTCTCAGTTGATTCATATATATATACAGTACATTCACTGCTTTTTCAACCTTGACTATTCTCTCTCTCTCATAGCTGGACAGACGTGATTGTGGGAGCCCCTAACTACTTTGACCGTAAGGCAGAGATAGGAGGCGCTGTGTATGTGTTCCTGAACCCAGCCAGTCACTGGAATGAGTGTCGGCCCATACGCCTCAACGGAACCTACGACTCCATGTTTGGGCTGACCGTCAGCAGTTTGGGGGACATAGATCTGGACGGATATGGGGGTGAGGGAGCGCTGAGCTTGCTTGGCTCCATACTGTCTGTGTTTCAACCTGTTACTCCTGTGACTAGATGGATGTGCGGGTGAGCAGCAGAAGACTTTGGGAAACAACATGTTTTTTTCAGGGGGGCTCCATTACAAAAAAAGATTTTAAAAAGATCTCAATGCAAGTTACCTGGATAAACACATTGAATAAATAGATTCAACATCAATTAATAATACTTTGCTTGGCTTCATTCTGTATGTTTTACTATTGGTCTATACTGTACATGTATGGCAAGGCAATGAAATCTAGTCATAGGAGTTGACTATTTTTTTGTTTGTTAGTTTATTTTCTATTTCTTCTGTGTAAATGTGTGTATCTGCTTAGACATTGCTGTAGGAGCACCATTCGATGGAGATGGTAAAGTCTTCATCTACCGTGGCTCCAAGAGTGGCATCGAGACCAAGCCTGCACAGGTGAGAAGAGACTCAGATAACATCTCACCCACTCCTGTGTACCACAAGACTGTGTTAGCATGCTGAGCTAACCCCCCCCCCCCCCCCCCCCGCTCTAGATCCTGGATGGACAGTCCCACAGTGTGAAGATGTTCGGCTACTCCATCTCGGGGGGTCTGGACATCGACGGTAACCTCTACCCTGACCTGGCTGTAGGCTCGCTCAGTGACCACGTGGTGCTCTTCAGGTGAGCCATTCACTTCTGAAATACTTTATTGGGAAGAAACAGCCGTGTCCGAGGATGCTTCATTTTAAGGTGATCGTTACAGTAGTAACTTCACTTTGTCTGATGTGTGTTGTACATGCCTAAAAAATTCTACAAATACTTTATTGTTAAACCTATTGATTTCTCCAATGACCTCATGAGTGCATGATCAACAACAAGTATGATGTGATTTTGTCTGTTAAGAGGATGAAATATGAGTGTTATCATTCACTCATTGTTCCACTTGTTGGTCCTATCTTTCCCTCAGGTCTCATCCTGTGGTCCATGTGCACAGAGACTTCTTAATAGAGCCTCAGTACATTGACCAGGAGAATTACAACTGCAAGGGCAGAGATGGAGTGTGGTAGGTTACAATTATGGCATTTGATGTTCCAGTCAAAATCGCACATTTTAAGCTGAATGTTTTAAGTATATAAGTAAGTGAATATACAACCATTTTATTGAGAAGATACTTTGTTCAGAAAGTGGACTTGTGACAGTGTCTTGTTTCACCAGTGTGGAGTTCAAGGTCTGCTTCAAATTCACTGCCTCCCTAAAGACCTACTCACCCAACATCAGTGAGTTACACCTCTCCGTTGTAAACCATCTTAGTTCTCTTCTCCCATAAAAGAGAGTTCATTATACTCTTAGTACATCAGTGAGTTACAGCTCTCTGTTCTCAACCATCTTTGTTCTCCTCTACCATAAGAGAGAGTTCATTACACCCTCAGTGATGCTGCAGTCTTCACTGTGATATAATCACAGCCAATTAAACCTTATTATGATCAACACAGCTGTGTCATACTGTATTCTCTCAGATGATGTTAATGTATTGCTGCATCCCTGGAGTGCTCTAAGTCTTCCCTATGTATGTGCTGACATTTTCTCAAGTGTGTGTTGACTCTCTCTCTCTCTCTCTCTCTCTCTCTCTCTCTCTCTCTCTCTCTCTCTCTCTTTCTCTCTCTCTCTCTCTCTCTCTCTCCAGCGTTGGAACTACTCTTTGAAGCTGACACCGAGCGCAGGAAGCTGGGTCTCCCGCACCGTGTCAGCTTTCTGAATCGTAGGGCGTCAGATGCGGAGTATGTCCACACTGAGGAAGTGAAGCTGTTGGGCCAGCACCACCTAGCCTGCCAGAGCGCCACCTTCCAACTACATGTGGTTAGGGTTAGGGTTAGGGTTAGGGTTAGGTTTAGCAGCGGAGAGCAAATCCATTTGCCAACTTGCTTGCAACTTGCTTGCAAATAGCTTTTTTATGGCTATGAAAAAAAAAATGTCTGTGTTGTTGTTTTCGGGTTATTGTGTAGGTTTCCTGTATGTGTGTTGCTTTTCAATGTCTTTTGTGAGTATTTCTATGGCTTTTGTGAGTATTTCTATGATCCATTTCTAGGGAAAACCAACATCCATGTTCCATGATTAACTCCTGTTTGACCCCTGTAGGACAATATTCCGGACAAACTGCGTCCCATCTCTCTGGCGATCACCCACACTATCAAGCACCCCCGACCCCACCCTCACAAACACCCCAAGCACTTACCCACACTGCCTCCTATCTTGAGTCTTGCTGCGTCCAATACACTGCACACTGAGGTGAGTAAGGCCTAGTTCAAACACCACTCTACACTCTCTCTCTCTCTCTCCCCCCCTTTCTCTCTCTCTCTCTCTCTGTCCACTCTCCCCTCTCTCTCTCTCTCTCACTCCAAACACCACTCTACAGCTGCGGCAAACTCAAAAAAACGTAATTTCTTCACATTACATGCTGCACAGCTGTTCTGCTCATCATTAGCACAATGTCTAAACCTAGGGTTAAAGGACCAGGCTCAGGGCAGATGCGGTGTCTGCCAGGCCGTCATTGCAAATATATTAGTTCTTGAATCAGTTGATAGATGGTCTGAACATGCTCACTAAGCCACTATTCAGATAAAGTGTGGCCAGTAAGTATACTAGATAATCTATATTTGTGTATTGTTTTTGTTTTTTGATGTTGAGCATACTGTACATGTCTCTGGCAGGTGAACTTCCGGAGGGAGGGTTGTGGTGAAGATACGATCTGTCAGAGCAACCTGAAGTTGAGCTACCAGTTTGGTACCAGATCTCCAATCTCTGACATCTTCACCCCTCTACCAAAGTTAGTAGCGCTCTGTGTGTGTGTGTGTGTGTGTGTGTGTGTGTATGTGTGTGTGTGTGTCTGTGTATGATATCTCCACAGTAAATCCTCTACAGTCTTTCCTCCATGTCTAACCTCTCTCTATCCCCCCTACCCTCCCCATCCCCCCTATCTCCCCTTCCCCCCTCTCTGTGTCCCCCCCCCCCCCCCCCCCCCCCCACACACACACACCCTCCCTATCCTCCTCTCCCCCAGAGATGAGGACGAGGTGGCCGTGTTCTCTATGTCTGACCAGAAGTCTGTGGTGTTGGAAATCATCATCACTAATGTCCCCTCTGACCCCCTGCACCCGGAGGAGGATGGTGACGACGCCCACGCCGCCCAGCTACTGGTCACCATACCTGACACGCTGTCCTACTCCGGCTTCAGGGGACAACAGGTGCGGTGGTGCAGGATACTTTATACCCTAACCCTATGTTGATCTATGCCAATCCACTGATTAAAGCCAATGCCTGTTTGTTTAATTGGTTGGAACTCAGTGATTGAAATTGAAAAATGTGAAAAAAAAGTTATTGGTGCCTATAGTTACAATACAAGCTTACAGAAGGTTATTGCACATCTGTGAATGACCTGTGTATGTGCGTGTGTGCGTGTGTGTGTGTGTGTGTATGTGTGTGCACAGTATGTCTCAAGAAGGGGTTCAATTTGGATTCTGTACTGTAGTTGTTACTATCCCCCCAAATCAGGGGAGGCTGGTAGAGGTAGAATATCGGAGGATGGGCTCATTGTAAAGCATGTAAATGGAATGAGGAATGGTATTAAACATGTGTCCTCAGATTTCTAACTCTACCAGCCTCCCCTGCCCCAAATATATTGCTTTTTCCATAATACCTGACATCTATTGATTTATAAAGTACTTAGTTAGACATTTATTTTTCCGAATGGATTTTCATAAATTTCCCACTTTATTATGTCTCCCATTCTAAAATGTAGTATAACCTGACTGCCATGAGTGTGTGTTTGTCTCATGTTAGGTGGGGGTGCCAGGACTGGATTTGTGTCATGAGTGTTGAATGGTGGAACTATCGCTGGATATCTAAGACAATTTGTCTGTGTGTGTGTGTGTGTGTGTGTGTTTTGTGTAGGTGGTGTGCCAAGCCAATCAGAATGGCAGTCAGGCAGAGTGCGAGCTGGGAAACCCTCTGAAACGGGACTCTACGGTAATACATGACATGACACATCCCATTCAGACTCATAGTCTCACATTCTCTTGTTTACCTAAAGTCATTTGGTATCTTCTTCTGTCACCCTTGATGGACAGAAATGGCTTGATCTAGCCTAAGAATGCTTGGGTTTACCATTTGTTTTACCTCCCTTATGGCAGAATTATTCTGCCATTTCCCTGTTCACAATTCAACTGTTCGTGTTGTTGTCTGTTTTAAAACAGCTAAAGTTCTACATCATCTTGAGCACCTCTGCAATCAGCACTGAAACCACTGAGATGTCTGTGAACCTCTTGTTGACTACGTAAGTCCAATTGGCAACTTCCTAAATTGTTTTCAAATCAGGTTTATTTTCTCATACAGAAGGGCAAGTTTCCTAGACCTAGATAAAGTCTAGTCCTGGGTTAAAGACCTTGTTCAGTGGAGAATCTCAGTTGAAAGTGCCTATAAGACGTTTATACTGCTATTTAAATAACGTTTTGATTTGATTTGATATCATGTTCTTGTATGGTGTAATTGGACCTCTCTGTGTCTATATGTGTGTCGTCCTCAGCATCAGTGAACAACGTGACCTGGCCCTAGTCTCTGCCTACGCCAAAGTGGTGATAGAGCTCCCCCTGGCAGTCAGTGGGTAAGTAGCAGCCTTTTAGTAGAAGTAGCTAGGTTAAAGTAGCCCTTCGATGCTGGTCAGTTATTCATTTCTCCCTCCAATGGTTAAGGTTAGGGTTTGGGGAGAATAAGATGATCCTAGATCTGTATCGAGCCATTATCAGCAGGGCTGCAGTCAATTCCATTTCAGGAAGTAAACTGAAATTCCAATTCTAATTCCAAATTAGAATGAGGAATTATTAATGAGGAACCTTTAATTCAATTGAATGAACTGAATTAAAATGGTATTGACCCCAACCCTGATGATCAGTTGTATATGTTTATCCCTAGTAAACATGGTGCCATGCTAGGCTATGCTAATTTATGCTGGCTAGCTCACAGCTGTCCAGTGACTTAGGGTGTTGTTGTTGTGTTACCCCAGGGTAGCGTGGCCACACCAGCTGTTCTTCAGCGGGGCCGTGAAGGGGGAGAGCGCCATGAAGACTCTGGATGACATCGGGAGCGCCGTGTATTATGAGTTTACAGT